>NW_005359881.1:1599131-1603512 GCF_000412655.1 Myotis brandtii
AGCTCTGGCCCACCATTGGCCACAGGACAAAGGGTGGTTTCTAAGGCCCTTCCCAGTCGAGCCTCACCCCAACCAGAAAGAGCTTACTGCCAACTTCTCTCCCACTGGCTCTGCCTGCCTGTCCTTTCCTGTTGCCACACTCACTCTGACCTCTGGTCACCAGGGAGCCAACTGCCCCTCTGCTTTCCCCTTCTCCTGTCTGAGTTCTTCTATCCTTCAATGTGGGTTCCGGGAAATGCTCCCTGCCATTACCTGACCTCCTGCACACACACTTGACTTATGTTTTGTGTTATTGTTGTTTTTGCTCAGTTTTGTTTCAACTATCTTTTCAGTGATAAGATCTCTGGAACTGGTACCATGTCTTATACTTGAAAGGCTGGACAAAGAGCAAGGTGTGAAATCAGACCTGGGTTCAAATCCTGTGTGATGTTGGGTAAGTAACTTAACCTCTCTGAGCTTGAGTGTCATCATTTATTAAATGGGGACAGCAGTAGTTCTTTCATAGAGTTGAAGCATGAGTAATGGGGTAACTGTTAGCCACTTAGCCCAGTGCCTGTCTCATAGCACACACTCAGCAAATGTTAGTGCCTTGCCCCTTGCTCTACTTCAGCGGTTCTCAGCCTGTGGGTCGAGACCCCTTTGGTTCAGCAAATGTTAGTGCCCTGCCCCTTGCTCTACTTCAGCGGTTCTCAACCTGTGGGTCGCGAGCCCTTTGGCGGTTGAACGACCCTTTCACAGGGGTCGCCTAAGACCACCCTGCATATCAGATATTTACATTAGGATTCATAACAGTAGCAACATTACAGTTATGAAGTAGCAACAAAAATAATTCTATGGTTGGGTCACAACATGAGGAACTGTATTTAAAGGGCCAGAAGGTTGAGAACCACTGCGTCTACTTGGAGGAGTTGGGCTTAGCACAAGCTTTAGATAAAAGCGTGTGGCCCGGCCACTTCCCCCAAGAACATGAGGAACAGTGAGTGGGCTATAGGGGAGAAGAGAGGCAGTTGACAAACCAGGAAAGCTCCCTTGGGGTCTGGCCTGTGGGCCTCTCACCTGATGATGGCCAGAGGGATGAAGTACACCAGGAAGGCCACGATGGTCATGTACGGGGTCCAGTAGGAGTCATCGGGCCACAGGGCCCAGCACTGCACCTCGCCGTTGGAGAGCTTCCTTTTCCCGAATATGATGAGGGTGGGGATGGCGAACAGGAAGGAGAGGCCCCAGGCAGTGGCGATGAGCACCTTGGCTTGCTTTTCTGCTCAGAGAAAACAGAGGAAGGGCTGGGCCTCATTAATTTCATAGTGAGGAAATAAATGGCTCTACATATTTAAAAGAACACTATGATATTCATCGCTGCCTTTCCTGTAATTTAGGATGCTGTTCAGAATACTGCACAGTATCTTCCAGAACTCGTCATATTTGCTCTGAGCTAAACAGTGGGGTTTTTTAACCCGGTGAATATGGGGAGACATGTAACTGACCATGCTTCCCTCTTGGCTATAGACCCCAGGCCCTCCACCTCCAGCAGGTGTCCTGAGACACCCCCACATGCTTCCTGATACGTACTTTCCCTTCTCTTCTATTTCTTCAACTTAAAATACGCTGGTGGAGGTGTCTTTTTATAGACCACATTCACTCCTTCCTGGAGCCCACTGGGCATAAGCAAATGGATGAATAAGTGTATCACACCTTTGTATACATGTATCATAGACTGTCTCTCCCATTTCCCCTCATCCTATTCCTTGCTTTCTTCTCTATCATAATCCCCAGGGCATGGCAATGCTCAAAAGCTTGGTGTTGGACACACACACACCTTAGATAAAGCCTATGAAACAGGTAAATTAAATTACTTTGAATTGCACACAATAAATTGATATGTTTCAGGTTAAAATTACCTTTTTGCATGTGGTCACTCTGGCTTGCCCAGCTCTCATTCCCAGAAGTGAGGACTAGGTGGTGGGTGTCCTTGCAGGCAACTGTATATTATTCGGGGATCTCCCTTTTCCTTGCATTCTCTCCTCTGCCTCTCTCAACAATATCTAGCATTGCTTTGACTTTTTCTTTATGTTAATCTTATCATACTGCATGGGTTTCTCTGCATGCTGTTGTATCACTGAACATTTTTATGTCAATGCACATTACTGCCCATGGCTCTACCACATCCTCATTGAGAGAGACAGGGTATGTCACAGGCAGCTGAGCTAGACCCACACCATCTGAGTTCAAATCCAGCCCCTGCACCTACTAGCTGCATGACCTTGGGCAAGTTACTTTTACTTTCTGAATTGTAATTGCCTAGACTGGAAGATGCAGATGATACTAGAGCCTACCTCACAGAGCTGTTGTGAGGATTAGAGTCATGGGTGGCACATAGCATGCAATCAATGTACCTAAGCTACTAAAACTTCTACAGGACAGCTAGCCATTCCTCCATTGAGGGACACCAAGGGTAGCACTGAATTCCTGCTATTCTAAGCAATGCTACAAGACACAGCACATGTATACATGCACCCAGAGAAGATGCCAAGAAGTAGAATTTCTATGTCAAGGGCTACAATTCATTAGATATGGTTAAGTTGCCAAAGTATCTGCTCTAATAGTATGTATTCAGTAGTATCTGATGACATTAATTCTATTTAGTCTAAAGTTCTGCTTGCTCTATTAATTTTGCTACCTTGGGTGTAAATTTTGCAGAATGGTATTTTAAAGACATTATCTATTTTCCACAAGTTGGGCTTTTGTCACATTTTTAATGACATTTGACTATACCTTGTAGTCAAGATTTTATAGCAGGCCTACAAAATAGCAGTTGGTTGAGGCAGCTCACCTCCTTGCAGGAACTTCATGGGGTAGACGATGGCATGATATCTGTCTATGCTGAGGGACACCAGGACATAGCTGGAGGCGTAGAGCAGCACAACCTGGAGGCAGAAATGAGAGGAGCTGTGTGACATCACAGAGGTGAGAGAAGGTGCCCAGTGGAAAGAGAAGTGCTTTGTGCTGTTTGGAAACCGGGGCACTGAACCCTGGGGAGGTGGGGTTGGGTTAGGGAGGGGAAGGCTGACTCCCATCCTAGGAAGCAGATTGCTGTTCTTGATGCCGGAAGGAACTGGCATTGCTAGTGGTGACAGTTGAGATGGTCCCAGCTCTCTCTGGCTCCCTCACTTGCTTGGTTTCCTGGAGACTCCGCATTTCAGAATCAGTCTCTCTCCGGACATTTTCAGGGTACATTTGTTGGTGCTTGACTTTTAAAGCTAAATCTAATTTTCTCTGTCACCATGGACATTCCAAAATAATTAGAAACAAAACTCCACTTGCCTTTTATCTGCGCGAGTTGTTGAGAGATGATGAAAGAAGGGTTTGGGTTGAAACAGGCTGGTTTAAGTCATTTGTCATCCTGGGAGCAGACACTCAGAGCTCCCCTTCCTATATTTCCCCAGTAGAACTTCTCCCTATAGTAGGTCCTTGGGTCTCCCTTCCTGCTCCCCACCCTCTCTTTTATTAACCTTGTCCAGCCCTGTAATTACCCTGTGTGCAGTGCTATTTGCATACTTTGCGAGAAGGAAATTGGGATATGAGACCTTAGTATCCCTCATGTGAAGAACACACTCAAACTGTAATGACAGGAAATAGCTCTGAAGGGATGAGCAAGGAGAAAAATCCTCAGCTAACTCTGAGCCTCTTTCTACTCGGAATGTAGCATCCCTCTGCTCTCGAACCTTCAGGTCAAATCCAGAGCACGTAGACGAGGAATGCAAAGACTGGAGTTGAAGGGTGACTGAATTTTTCTAAAATGAAAAGGAAATAACATGACTTTGGCAATGACCTTTGTCTGAATTTGTGCCTTTTTGTCTTTTTCCCTGGCTCAGACAAATCCCAAGTAACTACATTGCTGCACTTTATTATCTTTATTTTTGTGACACGACCACAAGACAGCCCAGCACTAATATTTCGAAAGGTGTCACCGGGTGGGGGTTCTGAGGACTGATCAGAGATTGAGGGTTCCATGAGGAATTTAAGGGGAAATTCTCCTCTTGCTAAAAAGGTGATATAGGGACAGGAAGAAAAATGATGGCCAACTTTAACCAAAACATCAGACAATCGATTCCCTAGAGAAAGTTGGGATTTCTATGTGTGGTCCATGAATTCATAATTGTTAGGGCTGTTGAGGGGGTGACCCCAGAGAGGGGATGGAAAAGAGAGCTCCCCGGGGCAAAACCCTGGGAGGTGGAATGGTGCACGGTGAAAAGGTCATAAGAATCTGCGCCATCGGAGACTGTGCTGAGTGAGGTGGCTGACACCAGCTCCGAATCAGAGCGGGAAGAAAGGTCACGGAAGAAAGGTCACGGTGAAGAGCGCCCGGAGAAACAGGCAACGT
>NW_005359881.1:1603764-1610389 GCF_000412655.1 Myotis brandtii
GAGAAAATATAACAGCACTTCTCCTTCCTGAAAAATCTTCCTTGAGGAAATATTTCTGCCTATTGGGAATTGTTTCAAAATGAAGAACTCAAGAAGAGGGAAGGGGATTGAATAATAATAGCTAAGGTAAGCAATGAGTCAGAAAAACACAAAATGTTTACAAACAACTATGAGTATAGTTATGACGTATTTCAGAAAAAAATGTGGGAAGTTGAGAAGAGAGGGTAGAAGGAAAGAAGTCATGTTACATTTCCATTTAGGCATTCAGGCGTCTCTTTTGCTTTTTACTTTGATATTAAATTTAAAATTAAAGATAAGCTATCATAGAGTGAAATAAAAATGGAGAAAATTATCTTATTAGTTTCCTATGGCTACTGGAACAAATTACCACAAACTTTGTGGCTTAAACCAACATAAATGTATTCTTTCATTTTTGGAGACCAGAGGTCCGAAATCAGTTATAGAGGCTCAACATCAGGGTGTTCCAGGACCCCCCTTGCATTGGAGGTGCTGAGGAGCATCAGGACCTCCTCTCCAGCTGCAGGTGGCCGCCAGCATCCTTTGACCACACCCATCCCACCTCCCAGTCCGTGGTTACCATGCCTCCTCTGTCTCTGAGTCAACTCTCCCCTTATAAGGATACAGATGATTGTAGCAGACCCACCAGGATAATGCAGAGTCATCTCCCCACTTCAAGATCCTTAGTTTAATCACATCTGCAAAGTTTTCTATGGTTTCTTTTTCTTTTTCTTTTCTTTTTTTTTGCCACATAAGCTAAACATGCATTGGCTTTGGAGATTAGAAACTGGATATTTTTTGAGGGCCACTTTTAGCCTACCATAATGAGTAACCAAATAGGAAGGGAAACACAAGCAAATAGGAAGACAGTTTAAGACGGAAACATTAAATGAGGTGCCTGAAATAACACCAAAGACGACTTGTCACGACCAGTAGAAATGGCTTGAGCCCCTTCACTGAAACAAACAAGGACTGGTTACAAAACTCTCCCCGAATCCAACTGTGTCCTATTTAGAAGAGAAACCTCTAAAACCAAATGGTTATCAAAGTTTACAAATGGAATGATAGATAGGAATGTCAAGCAACTAAAAATGAGAAGGAGGCATTCATTACAATACTACTATTTGACAAATTAAATTTAAGGCAAATAGCAGTTCATGTGACAAAGGGGTTATTTCTATTTGTAAAAGATACAAAACATCATGGCAAGAAAATATTAATAAACTTATTAATAACTTAACACTAAATATAAACTACTAAAATGCTCAGAGCTTTACAGAGGAACAAATACAATTATACATAGATAGGAAAAAACAAAATTTAAGAATAATACACATTATTGTAAAATATCAGGGTAATATTTCAAAAATTGGTCATAAATGAAACTATGAAAAAAACCCCTCAATAGATTCCAAAAAGTGGCAGTTGTGCCAATTTACAAGCAATAAAAGCTGACATTAGTATTATGTTTTTTAATACCACTTGGAAATGTAAACGCCCTTATAATTAACTCGAGTCAAGAAGGAAATTGAAGTACAATTATAGTCAATTCATAAATGTCAACAATGAAAATTCTACACATCAACAACATATGGGATACCATTTGGAGAACAGACGGCAGTTTGAGGACATATGTTTGAATTCTCACTACCCCACCCCTCAATTCTGACAAAAATGACCTAGGAAATACGAAACCAAATAAAATCTTGTGGAGATGTGAGACTTTAATAGAGGAAATTTAGAGAAATTTTACTTTTAAAGATGCCAGACCAGATTCGTTTAAAGGAGGATTCCTAGATGGACTTAAAAAATATTTAGTGTACTTTATTTCTATAGAACAATTTTAGATTTACAGAAAAAATTGAGAAGGTGGTACAGGTTGACTGTGGGAATATGTTTCTGGCCTCTATTCTGTTCCATTGATCTACTTGTTGATTCTTTCACCAATTCCATGCTGCCTTAATTACTGTAGCTTTATTTTAAGTCTTGAAATCAGAGTGCTCTTCTAAACTTGTTCTTCTTCAGTATTGTGTTGGCTATTCTGTGCCTCGTGCCTGTCCATATAAACTTTAGTTTGTCTGTATCTATAAAATACCGTGGCGGGATTTTGATTGGGAATGCATTCAATTTGTACATTACATTGGGCAGAATTGACATCTGAACAATAGTGAGTTTTCCTATCTATGAACATGGAATATCTATCCACTTATTTAGATATTCTTTGATTTCTCTCATTAGAGTTTTGTGGTTTTAAAATATTTATCTTGCATGTATTTTGTTAAATTTACACCTTAGTAATTCATAGTTTGGTGCTACATAAATGCTATTGTTGTTTTAATTTTAAATTCAAAATTTTTATTGCTGATATATGAAAAAAACCCACAATTGCCTTTATGTATTAACTTTGTATTCTGTAACCTTACTATTTCCATTTAATAGTCCTATAGGGTTTTCCTCCTATTCTTTTGGATTGATTATATAAACAGTCTTGTTTCTGAACAAAGTTATTTTTATTCCAATCTGTTTCCTTTTATTTGCTTTCCTTGTCCTGTTGAATTATTTGGCACTTTCAGTTCAGTGCTGAGTAGGAATAGCAAGAGGGAGCATCCTTGCCTTGTTCTTGGTCTTAAGAGGAGAGTTTCTGGTTTCTCACCATTAAGTATGAGGTTATTTTATAAGTATTTTTGTAGATATTCTTTATTAAGTTGAGGAAGTTTCCAACTATGCAGTTTTCTGAGAGTTTTTAAAAAAATCATAAATGCGTGTTGAATTTTGTCAAGTACTGTTCTGTTTCTATTGATAAGATCATATATATTTTCTTTACCTTTTTGATGTAATGGATTACATTAATTTTTTTTGCACATTTTGTAATTGTCCCACAGTTCTTGGATATTTCATTCCATTTTTAAAAAAATACACATCGCCCTGACCGGTTAGGCTCAGTGGATAGAGCATCGGCCTGCGGACTGAAGGGTCCCAGGTTCGATTCCGGTCAAAGGTATGTACCTTGGTTGCGGGTACATCCCCAGTAGGGGGTGTGCAGGAGGCAGCTGATCGATGTTTCTCTCTCATCGATGTTTCTAACTCTCTATCCCTCTCCCTTCCTCTCTGTAAAAAATCAATAAAATGTATTAAAAAACACACATCTTTTAGACTTGTTTTAAGTTCACAGCCAAACTGAGTGGCAGGTACGGATACTTCCCATAAACTCACAGCCCTCACTTGGCTCAGCCTCCCTCATTCTCAAAATCCCTCATAGGAGTGTCGCAATCAATGGCCAGATGCCTGGAACCGGTGTGTCTTCCAGTCATTGCAGAGAGTCTCTGTGTGAATGTCGGGCATAGTTTTGACCCAGCCAGACAATGGCGGCTCTGCCTTTGCCTCCACTTCCTGCTTGCACAGAGCTTTAAGGTCAGCCAAAGGCGAGAGGTCATGGCCTTCTCTCTTTCTTCCTTAGCACGGCACCGTCCTGACTGTGCCCTTGGTCTTCTAGATTCTCAGAGCTCTGCCAGAGGTTTTCTAAACCCCTATGAATATCTCATTACTCAGCTTATTTTTAAAAAATATAATTTATATTTCTTTTTTACATTTTATTAAGTTTATTGAGGTAACCTTGGTTAATAAAATTACATAGGCTTCAGGTGTACAATTCTATAACACATCATCTGCATATTGCATTGTGTGTTCACCACCCAAAGTCAGGTAAGCTTATGTTTATTTTTTTAAATATATTTTCACTAGAGGCACGGTGCATGAAATTCGTGCATGGGTGGGGGGGGGGCGGGCCTCTCAGCTCGGCCTGCACTCTCTCACAATCTGGGACATCCCTCTCACAATTAGGGACCCCTCGCTCCTAAACGCCCACCTGCTAGCTCCTAACTGCCCGCCTGCTCACTCCTTACTGCCTGGCTCACAGCTCCTTAGCCCTGCCACAGAGGCAGGAGAGGCTCCCGCCACCGCCGCTGCGCTTGCCAGCCGTGAGCCTGGCTTCTGACTGAGCAGCACTCCCACTGCTGGGAGTGCACTGACCACCAGGGGGCAGCTCCTGTGTTGAGTGTCTGCCCCCTGGTGGTCAGTGAGCATCATAGTGACCAGTCGTTCTGGCCATTCCGCTGTGAGGGTCACTGGGGTTTTATTATATAGGATACTACTAGAAGGAATATTATTGACATGAATAACTCAGGGTCAAAAGGACATTTTTCAGTTAGCGATTAGAAAAGACATAGGTTACCATGTATTTGAAAAATGTGAAGGAAGGAGTGGCAGCAAGCCTCCAAGGTATCCCCAATGATCCTTGCCTCCTGGTTGGCTCCTTTGTGGGTCTTTTATTTCCATTCTGAATCAGGGCTGACCGTGTGACCCATGGAATAATGTGGAGGTGATGATGTATAATTTCTGAGACGAGTTCATAAAACATGTGCCTCTACCAGGCTCCCTTGGGTAGCTGATTCTCAGGAAAGCTGGCTTCTAGATTGTGAGGCCACTAAGGAATATTTGTGGAGAGGACCTGAATCTTCTGTCAAAAGCTAGCACCAACTTGCCAGCCACGTGAGTGAGCCACCTTGAAAGTTAACTGTGTAGTACAGATCAGACCTCCCAATGATGGCAGTCCTGGGCAAGAGCTGATGGAGCTCTGTGATAAGCCTTTAGCTGGATCTGCCAGGCCAAGCTATTCCCGAATTCTCCACTAATGGAAACTGTGAGATATTAAATGTTTGTTGTTTTAGGCCACTAAGTATTGATGTGGTTTGTTTCTCAGTAATTGATAGAGTAAGCAGTTGAAAATATTTATCGGCTTACTCTATCAATCCTCAAGAAGAAATATGGAAGCAAAAATCCTTAAGAAGAACTATGTTTTAAATATTTCCCCTGAGAAAATACCAGCCTCAGAGAGTAATAGGGGCTCTTTCACATCTAAACTCTCAAGGTTAGGCGCAGAACACAAAAGGAGATTTTTAATTGTAATGAATTTCTTTTTTCTGAAGATGGAATAATTCCATTACCAAGATCTGAAAATGATAGAACAACTGAAAATCATAATCTCACTTATGAATATAGATGCAAAGATTCTTAAAAAAAACTGTCATACTAACAAATGGAATCTAACAGGATTAACATTTCCCAGAAATGTCTTATACCTCTGTAAAGCTACAATAATTTAGACCTGAAGTACTGGCAACAAAAATAAAATACATTAATGGGAAATCATTTTAAGACCTCAGGAATAGAACACATCAATTCTAATTCCAGTTATAAAATTCTTTCCATACTAAGTTCAATTGCGTTTATTGCTATGTCTCGATCTATGTTACATACATGGATGATGTATTAATAATTAAATATATATGGTACATAGGTAATATTTCACACCCAATATATATATTTTTACAATTATATTTTATATTGAAGCATATTTGACAGGCAAAGTGTAAATGTCTTTATCTAAAAATAGATACTAGCAATAACTGAGAAAATAAGTATGCTGGTTATAAAAAGAATTTAAAAAAGGATAATAAGCAATTTAGAGAAGAAATTCAAATGCCAATAGATATTGTAAAAGGTTGAATTTGGGTAGTAATACAAGAAATACAAGTTAAAACAACTGAAGAGAATACCTATTTTCTAACAAACTGCCAACATTTTTCAAAAACAACAGTAGCCAGTGTTGGGTTAGTTTGAGGAGAAAAAAGCAAAAAGAAATCGAAAAAATTTCTTGAGATTATTTAACTAGTGCTATGTATAGTCTGAATGTTTGCATCTTCCCCAAATTCACAAGTTGGAATCCTAAAGCCCAACTTGATGGTATTAGTAGGTGGGGCTTTTGAGATGTGATTAGGTTATGAGGGTGGAGCCCTTATGAATGGGATTAGTGCCCTTATAAAACAGACCTTAGAACTCCCTCCCCTGCCCTTTCCACCACATGAAGACATAATGAGAGGTCTGCAGCCTGAAAGAGAGAACTCACTGGGCCATGCTGGCACACTGACCTCAGACTTCTAGTCTCCAGAACTGTGAGAAATAAATGTTTGTTGTTTGTCCAGGCAGGTGTGGCTCAGTTAGCTGAGCTTCATCCTGTGCACCCAAAAGTCATTGGTTTAATTCCAGCCAGGGCTCATACTCAGGTTGTGGGTTCCATCCCCAGACGGGGTACATATGAGAGGCAACTGATTGATATTTCCCTCTCATCGGTGTTTCTCTCTCTCTCTCTCCGTCTCTTTCTAAAATCAATAATAACATATTAAATTTTTAAAAATGTTTGTTTATAAGTCACCTGCTCTGTAATATTTTTGTTACAACACCCTGGATGGATGGAGACAGCCAGACTATGTCAAAAGCTTTACCATTGACCTGGAAATTTTATTTAATGCTTTAAATATGAATGTTGATAGTTTTATTATTGCTTATTTGGGTTTTATTTCGTTAGCATAATGCTCTCCATGTCCATCTATGCTGTTGCGAATAGTAAGAGTTCTTACTTTTTTACAGCAGCATAATATTCCATTGTGTAGATGTACCACAGTTTTTTAATCCACTCCTCTGCTGATGGGCACTTAGGCTGTTTCCAAATCTTAGCTATTGTAAATTGTGCTGCTATGAACATAGGGGT
>NW_005359881.1:1611112-1617195 GCF_000412655.1 Myotis brandtii
GGTGTTGGGAAAATTGGACAGATACATGCAAAAAAATGAAACTAGACCACCAACTTACACCATCCACAAAAATAATCTCAAAGTGGATAAAGGACTTAAACATAAGCCGGGAAATCATAAAAATCTTAGAAGAATCTATAGGCAGAAAAATATCAGATATATGTCATAGCAATACCGATAGAGCTCCTAGGACAGGGGTGGGAAACCCCTGCATGCGTGCCAAACATGGCACACCAGTAACTTTTGCTGGCACGCGAAACCCTCTCTTATAATCGTCCATTTACAATTGTGAATCTTTGTTCTCAGTGATGAATTTTGTTAAGTCTCATAATAGGAGTAGCCTGACGGATGAAAGTAGTAGTTCGTGCATATCTCTGAAGGTCACGAAATATAAACCTGATGTAAAATCTCTGTCATCAGTGATGCAGCAGCAAAAGTCCCACTGATAATATCAAACGGAGTCATAAAGTTTTCTGTCAGACTATCAGTGTACATGTATACATTAAAAAATAAATGTATTTTTCATCATCATATACTGTGTTTTTGTCGCTCAAATGAATTTTATTATTTCTTCAAGGTTCTTCACATACGTACACCTTAGGAGATATCAAGTAGGCGTAACATGTTCTCAAAAAATTAGGGTTGGCATGCAGAAGAATTTTGAGTCAGAGATTTTGCTGGTTTTGGCACGCACTCACAAAAAGGTTGCCCACCCCTGTCCTAGGACCATGGAAAGAAACTAAGGAGAAAATAAACAAATGGACCTACATCAAAATAAAAAGCTTCTGCACAGCAAAAGAAACCATCAACAAAACAACAAGAAAGCCCACTGCCTGGGAGAACATATTTGCTAATGTTATCACCGATAAGGATTTAATCTCCAACATTTATTGGGTTTTCTTTCTATAGGTCTTATTTTTAGCAAAAGAAATACGTTTTAAACATCTCACCAATGTTGCCTGTCCTGGCAACTAGCAGGAGGGGCGCAGTGTGCTGTGTGGGAGCGTGAGTTTGCGTGATTTCCCAGGAAGAACCCCAGAGCTGATTTTGGTGTCAGTTTGACTCATCCGGTTGGGAAGGTGCTACATACCTGCAGGTAGCGGACCACACGGCACACCAGATCCGGCGCCATGAAGTCCCCAGTGAAGCGCCAGATAATGTCTGTCAAGATGTTCACCAGTCCTGTGAAAGAGTCTAACAAAAACACGGTGATTAATTTCCGTGTCTGTCAAATTTGCAGCCAGGTGCCGCCGCAGACATGAATTCCTGGGAGGTTTGTTATTTTCCTGATTCATCAGGAGGCTATTGAGGAAAAAGGGAGGCGACACAGGAGTCCCTGGACTCTTGTTACTGGAGCTTGTTGCCACTTGGATGTAGCCACCTCGGGAGGACTAGGTAATGACTGAAGAGGAATCGTGCTAATCATACAGTTGACCTTTTAAAGAGACAGAAGAGAAGTTTTAAGGGAGTTTAGACCTGCGCTAAAACAAGGACTGCATGAAGATTAATCAAAGGCAAAATTGAGAACAGGAAGAGATTTGTCTTTGAGAAGCCCCTCAATATTCTCTCTTCTGCACCCACTATTTTACAGCTTGGGCCTGGTGACCTCCTGTGAGTGATGTAATCAATATCCAAATGGCCCTTGGCAGAAAAAAGGTTCCCCACCCCTGCCCTAGAGTAAAGTGCAGGCATAAGTCTTCCTCCCACCCCTTATGCCTCCCTGGCTGCCCGGATTTCTCTTTTGGTCTATTGATAGGGCTACTCTACCCACAAAAGTTGCTGTTATTCCTTTAGAGAACTAGAGAGGTAAGTCTTCCCTTCTCAATCTTCACTGTGAACAGGATAAAGTCCGAGCCTCTCCCCACCCAGGTTAGTATAAATGCCTTCTCTACCATAGGACCTTCCCAAATCTCCACCTGGCATTTTCAGATGGGACACCATGTTGATCACAGATTTGTGTATTCAGATACCCATCCCCTCTGCTTGGAATGGGCTCCCTCCATGGAGCAGTTGATGGGATTCTCATTTACCTGTCAATATCTACTGTCACGTCCCCTCTCCAGAGCGTCCCTTGACCATTCACATAGCATGGTCTCCCCACAAGGGCACGTGGGCCTCCCAGTCTTATGCCTGCGTGTCTCTTCCTCTTTGTTTCTCTGTGGTGCCCATGGAGACTACAGAAAAGTGTCAACGTTTGGTGAAGAAACCCAGGGCAGCTCTGGGGAGTCAGAGTTCTCCAGAGAAGCTCAGACCTGCGCAGGGTCTGAGAGTTCTGGGTTGTGACCCGATCGTGTGGGAACTTCATGAAGCTTTTCCTGCAGGACTGGACTGGGGGAATGAGTAGAATGGACACTGGAATGACGTGGATATTCTCTCTGGGTTTACTTTGTACTTAATGTAAAATAATGGGGGGGGGGCGGTGTGTGCTAAACTCAGGTTTCTCTGGCTACATGAACAATTGTCATGCGCTCCAGTAACATTTCTTTTTCTCCCTGGAGCTCAACCAGAAATAAACCCACACCTGGGAGGAGACTCGAAGTAGAAATAAGCATTTTGTTATTTGCTTTTAAGCAAATGCTGCTCTACCTGATCAATGGAAGCTGTTTAGTTACCTAGGTAATTAAGCATGTTGCAAATAACCCTTTCCTAAAAGGTAATTAACGGGATCTGGGAACAAAGGGTACACTCTAAAGGCTTAACCACTTCTGCTTTTGAGAATGTATTCAGTGGAAGATCCTAGGAAGCTGTAAGAGTCAGAGAAGCCCAAACAGGCTGGCAGCAGGCTTCATTGTTCCTTTGATGCAATTTCTGGGAAGCTTGCATGTGGGTGCCCAGGTGAGCAGGAATACGGGTGGGGTGGGGGAAGTGAAGAGAGAAGTGGCTCCCCAGGGGAACCCTAAAGGGTCAGTAAGGCCAGGTCAGGGGAACGGGAGCGAAGGACATTGATTCTATGCACAGGCGACCGCATGAGCAAAGCTCTGTGGGTGAGAAAAGGTGAGACGAGAACCTCGTGGACATGAAGCAACCTCAGGGTGTTGCTGCTGAAGCCTCACATAGGAGCGTGGAGCGGTGAGAAATGGGGCTGGAGAGACGAGGACCCCGGCCTTTTAGGGTCTCCTGTGCCAATGAAAGGCGCCTGCATTTTCCCTGTGCGCTGTGGGGGCTGTGGAATGTCTGTGTGTTCAAACACGTGCTTTGAAGGGATTCATTTAGTTATGGGCTGTGTGTGTCCGTTTGGTAGGTCCAATAATGACATTGCCATTGGGCTAGTTAGGAAAACTACAGACATTCCAGAACGAGAGAATTCCTACCGAGTGAATCAAACAGGATAGAGAGATAGAGAGAAGGGTGCAGCTTTGAGATATACGTTATAAAGTAAAAGGAGGAGGATTTGATGCCTGAGGTGTTTAATTTCCCCAAATTTTGCATGGCTAGGTCTGCTTCAGCTTCTGTGTCCCCAAAAGCCCACCACACCATTGGAGGTAAGGCGGAAAGGGACACAGATCCGTCACTGTCTGAGGATGGGCTGAAGGCTGCCTCTGCCTAATCGAAGATCTTAGCAAAAATCCCATTTGCTCAAAAATAAAGGCACGGTGAACGCTACCAGGATGTGGAAGCTACTGCGGATAAAGGCTTCTAGGCTCAGAGCCCATCCGTCACGCAGCCAACCTGCCTGTACTTGGGCACCATCAGATTGGCTCCTAGTGTAGGTCTGTGAGAATCTCTGACTCACTCACTGTAGGGATGGGGATATCAAAGGCCTATATAGAGAGCTCCACAGAACCGATGCTCTTGATCAGGAAACCTCTTGCTGGGCATCTTCCTCCAGGCCAGAATGAATCGTATCTGGTGAGTTTTGCCCTTAGTTTCGGCCAGTGGGAAGCACAGAATGAAACGTACTCAGCTGCGTTCACTTGGTAGCGCCTCAGAGCCTCACTGTGGGTCTCTGCAGTTAGAGTTGAATATTTTCTATGGCCCTCTTACCTTGTGTTTTTCATTTTGCTGGGTGTGATCTCCCACGTCCAAACAGCGAGGGCAGCATGCATCTTGGGGCCCGACTACAGGGTGCTGGTTCTGCCACAGAATCACTGTGCAATCCTGGGCATGTTACTAACCACGTGGAGTCAGGCTCTTTGTAAAAATGCGGTGGTAAGAGTACCTGCTCTGTAGGGCCATTGCGAAGGTTAAATGAGATAGCGCATGTGAAGTTCTTAGTGAAACGCTTGGCACATAAGCCCTTGGTACATCTTGGTGCTGATGTCAGGAATAGAGCTGAACGAACAGAGAGCCACAGGGACTGGGATGAGAGGGTGAGTCTCACCCTGAGTCCTGAGCTCTTAGCCAATGTGCTGGAAGATAGTTTTCTGAACAAAAAATTATAAATGAAAAGTTGAGGCTTTGTTTAAATCAGATCGGCAGTAAAGACGGGTTATTTTATCTGCTATAATGCATGCTAGTTAACTTAACAGGTTTGACATCGACTAAGAAGACGGTGGTGGTTACATGAACTGATTGGCTGTCAGGGTGAAGAGAACCCAGCCAGAACTGGGGTGAACAGAACACAAGGAAGACTGACTGTGCTGAATGGTCCAGGGATTGGACCACTGTTTGCTGGCAGGGATGCTGCTTGTGGGGCGATTCTTAGGCGAGACTGCCCTGTGTGTCGCGGGAAAGTCAGCGTCCTTGGGCTGTGGGATAACTCCAAAGGCCCCAGGACTGAGTCCACGAGAATCACCAAAGTATGGAAGGACATTTGGGGTTAGATCAGCCATGGGCAAACTACGGCCCGCAGGCTGGATCCGGGAGTCCATGAGACTCACCAAAGTATGGAAGGACATTTGGGGTTAGATTGAGAATATAGCCTGGCACCCCCAGAACAGTCCTACCTTACACCTTGTCATGATTATGCCTATGGTCCTTTCACGCAAATGTGTCCTGGGACACTCCACAAAATACCTAGCCTGTACTGTTTCTATAATGTTGTAAAACACAGAGAAAGACTGAGAAACTATTCCAGATAAGACTGAAGATACATGAGGACAGAGCACAATACATGACCCAGGGTTTCTTTTGCTCTGAAAGATGTTCTCAGGGCGACTGGTGAAAAAGCTGAAGGGGTTAAGAAAACAATACGCATAGACACAGACATCAGTGTGGTGATTGCCAGAGGGAAAGGGGGTGGGGAAGATAGAAGAGGGTGCAGGGGGAATGCATGGGGATGGAAGGAGACTTGACCTGTAGATGTAGATATAATTTCTACATCTTGGGGGTGACGATGAGGACTAAATTAAGCGAAGCATATAAGCCAGAAGCAGGCCCCGGTGCACGGCCCCTGCTCTGCTCGCTTCCCCAGGAGAGAAACGGAGCTGGAAAAATATGAGTAATGTGCCAAAAGCCACAGACGCGGTAGTAGAGCCCAGATTCAAACCCTGGTCTCCAGACTCCACCACTTGTTTTTGTGCAGTTTTAAAATGAAGAATGGTTTTTATAATGTTGTAATGATTGAAAGAAATCAAAAGGAGAAAAACACTTTGTGGCACACGGAAAGTTTATGAAATTCAAATTTCAGGATCGACAAATGAAGTGTTGCTGGGACACAGCCATGCCACTTGCTCACGTTTTGTCCATGCTGCCTTCATGCTCCAGTGGCAGAGCTGGCGACCAGATGTCCCTCAAAGCCTGAAATGTTTAATATCTGGCCCTTTGCAGAAAAGCTGGCTGCCCCCTGCTCGGGACTCAGACCCTGACCTTTCCATTATGCCCACGTGCTGGTGGGTCCAAACTCCTGGTGACCTTGCCAAAGCCTCTTGCGCTCCTAAGAAATCATTAAATCCCACACAGGTTGCGCCGATGTCCTCCCTGCTGGCTCGCACAGGAGAGCTTTGAAGGGACCAGATGGGAACAGATTCCCCCTCACATCTTAACAAAAATGCAATCTCTCTCTCCTTCATGTTCAGGATTTGATTAATTAGGACATGAAGGGAGGAAAGAACAATCCAGGCTGCTGGGCTGGGCTGAGCTGGCAGTCTGAGCTGCTGTGGGTCCAGCTCCTCCTCCCATTTGGACAAGCTCCCCTATGCCAC
>NW_005359881.1:1617680-1668167 GCF_000412655.1 Myotis brandtii
AAAAAGTGATACTAGCACAAAATTCAAGTAGTGCAAACAATTCAAATACGTGTCTCATGAAACAATGTGTCCCGAAAGTTCAGTGCAGCACTGCTGCTCGTAATGGCTTTAAACTGGAAATTACCCACATGCCCATGACCAGCAGAAGGGGAAATCAGCTGTGGTATGTCCATGCAGTGGAATACCCTTCAGTAAAGAGAGTGGCAGCCTTATAAACTTGAGGTAGTATACTTACTATGTCAAGATTACAAGTCATTTGACCTGGCCAGTGTGGCTCAGTGGTTGAGCGTCGACCTGTGAACCAGGAGGTCATGGTTTGATTCCTGGTCAGGGCACATGGCCCTGGTTGGGGCTCAATCCCCAGTGTGGGGCATGCAAGAGGCAGCTATCAATGATTCTCTCTCCTTCTCCCTTCCTCTCTGAAATCAGTAAAAATATATATTAAAGAAAAAAAGATTACATGTCATTTAAGTGTTTGGAACACAACAGGCTCTCAACAATGTAAGCTTTCCTCCCTTTATTCTCCTCACTTCCCTTTCCACCCCTTCCCTCTTTCCTTAGAAGGTTTAAGAAGAATTTTTTGGGAAGAGTGCCTATGAGACAGAGAACTGGAGAGATTTTGAGCATCCGTTGGAGACTCAGGGAGAGGTAAAGGGATAGATAGAGAGGAATTTTAAGACATTTTGCTGTGTTTCATGCAGTTTATCGCCACTGATAAATGCCATGACCTCTGAGATATTTTGTTGAGGCTGAAGCTGAATGTTTGGGGCACAACATCAGGCCAAGACTGGCCACAAGGGGGCTCAGCTTTGTTGAGGTTGCCCATGTGACAGAGAAATGATACGACATATTTATCTGGAAGAAGAATCAAGGTCACACTCTTGACCTTAGCGTATATTCCCTTAAGAGCTGTCACTTGGGAGAAACATTAGACACCAGACTAAGATGGGACTGGGCTCAGGGCCTTTTCTCAGTAATATCTTGGTGCCTCCAAGTGGCTTGCTTTAGCAGGGTGGGGAACGTCCAGCCCGCAGGCTGTATAAGGCCTGTGAGATCATTTGGTCTGGCCCGCCAAGGCATTAGGGGTGAGTGAATTAAATGTTTGAACAAATATAGCAGGTTGATTTTTAAATTGAGAATTTTGTATGGCTCAAATCCTATATAATAAAAGGCTAATATGCACATCGACTGAATAGTGGAACAACCAGTCGTTATGACATGCACTGACCACCGGGGGGCAGATGCTCAATGCAGGAGCTGCCCCCTGGTGGTCAGTGCGCTTCTACAGGGGGAGCACCACTCAGCCAGAACCCCTGAGCCCGGCGCACAGCTGGCGAGTGCAGCGGCGGTGGCAGGAGCCTCTCTCTCCATGGCATCCTAAGCCGCCAGTCATACATCCCCCAAGGGCTCCTGGGTTGAGGGACCCTTCCCCCAAGTATACAAATTTCATGCACCAGGCCTCTAGTGATGTTACAAATATCCAAATGGCCCTTGGCAAAAAAAAAAAAAAAACCCCTGAGCCAGGCTCACGGCTGGTGCGTGCAGCGGTGGTGGCAGGAGCCTCTCCATGGCAGCCTAAGCTGTCAGTCATACATCCCCGAGGGCTCCTGGGCTGAGGGACCCTTCCCCCAAGAATACAAATTTCATGCACCAGGCCTCTAGTGATGTTATAAATATCCAAATGGCCCTTGGCAAAAAAAAAAAAAAAAAAAGGTTCCCACCCCTGCTTTAGGGGGAGGCAATTATCCCTATTCCTAGAAGGAATTATATAAAAATCCTTAGTCTATTTGTTAGGGATTCAGGCACTGGGGGAGATGGATGGTGACCCAAGCTAAGTCTCACAGATTCTTCCTCCAGGATTCGATAATGGAGACTCAGTAGGTTCCTTTCCTGGGTCATCACCCCACTGCCAGGCAGAAGATCCCAACACTCCACCTGCGCCAACCCCCAGGTCAGCCCTCCAAAACCAAAGATCTCTCATTGTAAATAAATGTAAATTAGTGACTGAAAATTAGTCCTAATTCTCCAGGGCTAATGGCTAAAGCCACTTATTCTCTTAACAGCATTTTTATTTTAATGAGGGCATCAAACCTTGGCCTGGAGAGCCTCTCTAATGGAAAAATTCCAGGAAGTGTGAAATGCAGAGAGAGAGGAACAGAATGGGTTGGCAACTCGCCCAAGGTCACACAGCAAGGTGGTGGCAGAGCTGTGAATAAAGCCCAGCTGCCCCAACTGCCCGTCTCACACAATTGCCTGGCCTGAGGCTGCTGCTTGTTTGCTCGCACTGGTGACTGTCTGCCTCACTCTCAGCTGTGTTAGTGACTGTGGCCCAGCCTGCCTGTGAAGAGGCTGTGATGCGAGACCTGAACAGTCCTCCCTTACCGCCAGAGCTGAGCATGAAAAGTAGTAGGAAGCCTGATCAATAGATATTATGCAAATGCCTAGAGCAATAACATTCCCTTCCATTACTGAGCTAACAGTCCCGGTAAAGAACATGCCTGGATGCTGACAGTTTTATTTTTCCTGATTTGTCAAACTGAAATCAGGGTCTAACTGATGGCCATATGAAAGCATAAAAGGCACATGACTGGCAGAGGCCCAATTCCTTTTTCTCTGAATTAGAGGCCCTTGCTCCAGGAGCTGGCAAGGGTCCAGGCTCTGTGCACATCAATTATGCTCTCTGGCTGAGAGCCTTGCTGAGCAGAACTGAGCAGTAAAATGCCTATAGCCACAGTGAGCCTCATTTGAGATGTGGTCTCCAAAGAGAGAAAGCAGTGAGGTGGTGGAACCCAGGTCCCTTTCCTTCCCCACTCTTCACCTTCCCCCACCTATCGCACCAGCGAAGGGATCCTAGAATGTAAGCATGTGTTACACTTTTGTTTGCAGTTGTGCAAGAAAAATATGTTTCATCTCCTAAAACTGAAATTAATTGCTAGTATAAACTCCTACTCTGCTGGATGTCAAAACGGTAATTGCAGACATAAAAAGCTATGAACAGAAAAAAAAAAGCAAAATGGCAAACATAAATCTTTCCTTGTCAGTAATTACTTTAAATGTAAATGGATTAAACTCTCCAATTAAAAGACAAAGAATTGATCAGAGTATTATCCAACTATATCCTGTTTAAAGAGACTAATTTTATTTTATTTTAAAAAATTTTTGTTGTTGAAAGTATTACATATGTTTTCTTCCCCGCGCCCTCATTGACCTCTTCTAGCCCACCCCGCCCCAGGCCTTCAACACTCTATTGTCTGTGTTCATGGGTTATGCATATACAAGTACGCATATAAGTTATTTGGTTGATCTCTTCCCACCCACCCACTCTACCCTCCCTTTCCTCTGAGATTCCACAGTCTGTTCTATGCTTCTACCTCAAAAAGACTCACTTTAGATTCAAAGACACAAATAGAATTAAACTAAGGGGAAGTGAAAATTAATCCATGCAAAAGAGAGTTAGTGTGACATTACTAATTCATTCACTCAACAAATATTTATTAAATGCCTACCATGTGCCAGGCATTCTTCTAGGTGTAGTAAATAAAATAGATAAAAATGTTCTGATGACGTTTACACTCCAGTGCTGGGGTATAGACAATAAACATAGCATGTGAGGAACTTAGTAGGAAACTTGAGCTCCAGAGAGAACTCCTTGGGCATCGTCAGCATAGAGATGTTTTCAAAGCCATGAGACAGGATGCTGCCACCAGGTGCAGTTCAAATCATTGACCTCAGAGCTGAAGACATTCTATGGAAGTGAGGTCAGAAATAAGAGCAGGAACCAACACAAGAGACTGAGAAGGAGCAGGCTGTAGGACAGATACAGAACCAGGAGATATGGGTGGCTAGAAGCCAAGCACAAAAGTATTTTCAGGAAATGGGAATGGTCAGTTGTGTCAAATACTACTATAAGTTCAAATAAGTTGAAGCTTGATAACTGGCCCCTAGGTTTAGAATATGACGGTCATTGAAGAGACTTAACCTAAGCAGTTTTATGGGTATGGTAGGGGCAAAAGCCTGACTGGCATGGGTTTGAGTGGGAAGGGGAGGAGAGGAATTGGTCACAATGAGTACAGACAACGACTTCAAGAAATATTCCTATAAAAGGATACTTATGGAAACAGTGTGGTAGCTGGAAGAACACATGAGATGAATAAAACTTTTTGTCTGTGTGTGTGTGTGTGAGAGAGAGAGAGAGAGAAACAACAGCATGCTAAATGTTGATGGTACTATCTAGCAGAGAGGGGAAAACAATCAGGGTGGAAGAGATTTTCTGGACGAATGAACTGGAGTCTTGAAGTGATGTCTAAAGCAGGAGCAGATGGGCTAGTCTTGGGTGCACGGAGAATTTACCCACATTCCCAGTTGGGAAGACAGCAGCTATGGAGGGTGATGTTGGAGGAAGGGTATGGGCTGCAGGAGAACGAGGAGGAAGTGTCCTGCCGCTGCTTCAGTTTTCTGAGTGGAGCAGGAAGCAAAGTCCAGCATGCTAAATGTCGATGGTACTATCTAGCAGAGAGGGAAGAACAATAAGGTTGGAGAGATTTTCTGGACGAATGAACTGGAGTCATGAAGTGGTGTCTAAAGCAGGAGCAGATGGGCTAGTCTTCGGTGCATGGAGAATTTACCCACATTCCCAGGTGGGAAGACAGCAGCTATGGAGGGTGATGTTGGCGGAAGGGTACGGGCTGCAGGAGAACGAGGAGGAAGTGTCCTGCTGCTGCTTCAGTTTTCTGAGTGGAGCAGGAAGCAAAGTCATTTGGTGGGAGGGGAGATGGGAGAGAAGGTGCTGGAAGTTAGAGGAGAGAGAAGGTAAGGGATAGTTTAGGAGACTGAGAGATGTAGCTAGTATGAGATACAGCTTTCTTATCATATGAAAAAGTGCAAATATTTTATTAAATCCCACTGCAGTCTTTGGTAGATACATGACATTTTTATTTGGAGAATTCAGGGAACCATAGGGGAATGGGCATACGGTTGCTGGGCAGGATTAATGGCTCGTGTGAGTTCTGAGTTACTAAACTAAGGAGAGTCCTCACCGTGTGGTTTTGTTTTTCCAGCCTGCTTTACCTAGAGATGGCAAAGGAATGGAAAAGGAGATTTTGCCACGGCTGTGGTTTTGCTGAGCGATATGATAAAGAGAGGCAGGGGAGAGGGAATTGAGGAGGTAAGATTAATTAGAAGTGGCTATGGCATTTACATTTTTATTTAGCTGGAGTCCATTGTGCACATATACCTTTCTATCTGGCTTTTCATTTCCTTTATGATATTGTTTTCTATATTATTACAAGTTTATTATTAACATTATTTTTAATGGTACATTATATGCTTTGAGGGGATATAGCATATGTCATTGAACTGTTCAGTCAATGTGGGCTGTTTAAATTGTTTACAATTTTCTGCTGTTATAAATAGCCCTGTGATGAAAATCTTTGCAAAAAAAGCTTTACCAGCAGTTTTAGATGACGTCCTCAGGGTAGATTATAAAAACCTTAACTACTATTTCAAAGAAATGAACATTTTTAAAGCTCTGTCTGTGCTTTCGGAAATCAACTCATTAAGCAGCACTTTTCACAGCCCATTCTGTTTTCTCTGGATCCGAGGTTGAGAGCTGTCACTTTTTCAGCTCTTATAGTCCCATAAACATTCACTTTATATTTTAGAGAGAAGAATGAAGGCTGGTGTGGGGTTTGCGGGGAACATATTTGTTCATTCATTCACTTATTCATTTATCAAAGTCAGCAAAACAGAGGTGAGGAACAGGGCTCTGAGATAAGAAGTAAGAGGAATGGCCCTGCTGTGAACGGCATAAGTTGGCCTTCTTTTTAGATTTTACTTCCTGGGTGGTCTTTTCTCTGCAACCCCCAGAGCAGGACCATCTCTGCCTCCACATGTGGCTGTACAAGGAGACTGAGAAGGGACCACCACTCCATGGGTCACTGCTGGTGTGCACACAGCCATGGTGAGTCTCAGGGGAATGGACAATTGAAGACCCACTGAAGTTCTACTGGTCACCTGTTGTTTCTGCTTCTCCCACATATACTTCTTCTCGACAGTATCTCAATTATCCTTCCCTAACCAGGTCCTAATCTACCCCCACCTAGAGTGAACTCATGACCCAGGCCTTGACAATCAGAATTGTCTCCCCCATGGCCATAGTGACTGGTTACTAGCTCTAAGGACAATGGAAGCCTGGTGCTGCTGGGGTCCCTGTGGAGAGATCATGCCATCTCAGAGAAAAATACAACCACTAAACGGCAGAGAGCGGCCTGAGAGAAGTAAATGAGGCCAGCAGGGGATGACAGAGAGCACACTGCCGGTGGACATGAGTTTTCAAGAAGATGTACTGCCCTAGCCGGTTTGGCTCACTGGAAAGAGCATCGGCCTGGGGACTAAATGTCAGGACCTCTGGTGTGGGTACCAGAAGAGTTCTAAAGCGACCCTGGGGTTCTGCTATGAATAGACAGAACAGTCCAAAAGCTACCCTGGTGCCCGAGCAGTCCTCTTCTTGTCGCCACCACTTCCTTCCCGGCCACTGAGAAACCTGCCTATTCCTTAGTGGAGAAGAAAGGTGAGCAGCGGGAGGATGCACTCCTGCCCTGTCTCAGGGTGACAGACTGGAGAAGTGAGTTCCTTTCACTGACCCTTGCTTTGCAAATTTCACCAAAAACTAACCAGGGAGGTAAACTGAACCCTGTTACAGGACAAACTTTTAGAGTCTGTTGTGGATTCTGAAAAGTGAGAATTCAAGGTGTCGCTTGTTTTGTTAGGACACTACCCTGCCCCATGCCGTCCTCTCTCTGCATGTTCTCCTCTTCGGCCTACAACCGCTTCCTCCTTTGCCCACATGGAAAACCTCTGCTGGGACTTCCCGATCCATCTGTGCCGTGGTACCTCACTCCCTGCCCCCTTGATGGTAGCAGCTCTTGAAAAGTGTTACCATGCATGATATTGGGGTGTCCCTTTTTGGCTTTAGGGTCTTAATTAGCAACTTTTTAGTCTTACAAGTATTTTCTCTCTTTAGAATATGAGTGATTTCGGGAATGGTTATGAAAATTGTATCTGCGCTCACCTTGCGGCAGGCCAGTGGGCAGTCGACTCTTCTGAGATCTCTGTTCTTTGTGCTGAAGAGGTTTTGGTGGTCCCTTCCCCATCCTTCCCTTCCCTTTATCACTCCTTTTTGAAGTGGAGTTTACATGGCTCCTCCATTTGGGTGGCTTGGTACCACGTGTTGTCAATACTGTCAGATGGTTCTCATCTGACCCCATGGACAACAGATAGTTGGGGATCAGTGTTTAGTCACTTCTGTCCCCTAAAATGAGGGCTTTGCTGCATACTGCATATAGCACTCTCTGATTTGTGCTTTGCATATAATCTAATAATGATGATAATTACTTTCATTTATTGATTGCCTTCTGTAATCCAGACACTATGCTAAGTAAGCACGTTGCATCTATACATCATCTCATTACTTTTTATATATTATAATCCCCACTTAGTAAATGGAAAATCGAGACTTAGTTAATTGACTTGTCATAGTCCCCTCATTGGTGAGACCTAGAGCTGGGGTTTGAGCCCAAACCCTATGACCCCATGTTCATAGCTGCCATGTGCTCTCGGGCCCCGAATCCTCCACTCCAGAGTCTAAACCATTGTCCCAAACCACCTGAGTGAGAATAACGTTGAGGGGGTGATTAAAAACATCCAGCGTTCTGGGTCCCCCCTTCTGAACACACCTTATCCCACAAGCGTTTACACTTTATCAGAAGAAAGAAACCTCCCAGGTCCGGGAGGAGAGAACAGAGGCGGGGAAATGTGGTTGCGTGGGCTTCCTGGTAGAGCTGAATGAGTTATAGCCAATTGTAAACAGAGGCTGCAAACTGTAGGGGAGAAGCTTGTATAATAGCCTTTTTCCTGTAGTGTTTCCAGGCTTATTTTTCTGAATCTGTTTCTGTGGTAACATAGCTCTGTTTGTTTAGAGATTTTACTTTATGCTAGCTATACCATTTTCCCAGCTCTGGAAAAGAAAGTCCACATTCATTATATTTTTTGGAGAAACCAGCTAGTAATTCAGATTGGATAACTGTGAGGGCAAAGGTCAATGTGAAAGTATAATGGCTCTTTCTGGATAAGAGCATATTCTTTAAAATAAAAGCCTGACTCCTCAGTGTGGGAAGTAGATGGGTTTTTGTTCAACCAAACGGATAACTTCTCTCTCTGACATCTGGGGAAATTGGATTACTTTCTTAGTGGGATGTAAAGATAAAATGAGATATGTTCATAACAGGGTCTGGCAAACTAACAAATGTTCATATTATTTTATCGTTATTATTGCTATAAATTATCACTGGTGAGAAATGTTGAATAGATCAAGTGAAACGGAAGTCTTTTGATAAAGAACTTCAATGAAGATTTGAAATGGAAATCCCAATGACTATTCCTACTTCAAACTTCCACTAAAAGTAGGTTGTCATAGACCAGCTCCTTCTGTGCCATTGAGAAACGTTTGGACTGAGAGAGACCAAGATGGCGGCATAGGTAAACACCGTACTAAAAGTAGGTTGTCATAGGCCAGCTCCTTCTGTGCCATTGAGAAACGTTTGCCCCTTCGTCCTTCATATACAAGGATGCTGTGATCAAATCCTCAGGGAGAACCTGTCAGTGTGATGAATCTCCAGGTTCGGACAGGAGCTCAACCTGCTAGACAGTGGTTTGGAGCAGGTCCTTGGGGAAGGGACACTCGTTCCCAATGAAGGTCACAGAGATTACGGCTGGGCCATGGGACATTGCTCTGCTGTTGTAAGTCATTGGAATCAAATGATAATTTCCTAGAAACAGTCACTGTGCCATGCTTGGCTGCTCCGGGATTCCGGGAGTTCTCCACTGGGGAGTTAATGAGGCACTCAGCGGAGAATACCCCTCTGCAAGGCTGCCTTGGGCCGCGTTGTCTGGGGATTGACGGCTATGGCCAGGATGGATGGATCGCTCTGACTAACATGCTCAGAGCTCCCAGAGGGAATGGTAATTGCCTCTCCCTCTGAAAATGATGATTTAAATGTGGTGAGCGTGCTTGCAGTTTGGCTGGGAAAAGCCACCGTGAGACAGGCCAAGTAACACACCTGGTTGAAACGGCCTTCCCCTCTCTCCACCTGGCTGGCTCTTCCTTATGGTTTACAACTCAGTAATTAGCTGCAGCCTCACTCCCTCACCTCCAGCCTCATCAGTTCCTGTCTTTGGACTCACTCATCGGCCCACTTGCACCCATCCACAGCCACTGTCTGACTTCCAGCTGCCACCACCCTTCACCTGATTTGCTTCAATTACCATGTCTCTCCTGACCCTGCAGTCCTGTCTCTACCCTTGAAAATCGAATTATGGTCACAGCGTTGTTTACATTTCTTCCATGTAACTTGCAGAAAATCTAGGAAATCCAGATGAGCCAAAAACAAACCAACATACAAAACAGAAAATAACAAACATGCCAAATCTTGCCATCCAGCTATAACAACTATTAACATTAAACTGTAGAAATTTCCAGACTTTATTTTCTATTTACATGCGTATATATTTTCCCCAAAGTAGAATTGTACTGTAAATACTGGTTTTAACTTCACTGTTTTTTAATGGCAACATATCACAAATATTACCCTACAAATGGATTTTATCTACACACTTCTATTGTATTGCATTATAGGTATAAATTATTGTTTATATAACCAATGCCACCACTCTTTTATTCTTATTTTAACTTTTCAATTTTATAACCAACATTGTAAATTATATCCTTATTTAAAAACCACTATACTCATCCTTAAATAATCTGTTGGGAAATTTTTCTACTAATAATATTGTTAAGAGTATGCACATTTACATCTATCCTTTTTCTAGTACAATATTTGATGTTTATATTTCTAGTTTACAACCACATGTGCCAATTACATATGCTGATCTGTATTTTAATTATTTTAGGACTTCTATACAATGACTTCTTCCATCGTAGGCCTTTAATTCTGCTTGAGCTTGTAGAATACATGTAAATATATATTTAAACTTTCACCATCAATGCCATGGTTTTTAAACCCCGGCATGTCTGCATAGGCCATTTTGTTACCTTCACGCACAGAAGGCCCCTTGGCAGCCTATGGAATCCTGGGCCACAAACGATCCCCTTAAGACTACAGGTGACTTCTCACAATGTTCCCATACTTGGTTTTGCAAAGAAACCTCAAGTCCCTGTGGGTATTGTGAGTAAACAATTTTGTTTTACCTAAAACTTTGGGACTTTTCCTTTAACCTCTATAATGGCAGTGCCTGGCACATCAAATAAGTCTGAGTAAATAAAAAGGCTTCGCTAAGAAGTGACTAGAGCAGGGGTGGGCAAACTTTTTGACTCGAGGGCCACAATGGGTTCTTAAACTGGACCGGAGGGCCGGAACAAAAGCATGGATGGAGCGTTTGTGTGAACTAATATAAATTCAAAGTAAACATCATTACATAAAAGGGTACGGTCTTTTTTTTTTTTTAGTTTTATTCATTTCAAACGGGCCGGATCCGGCCCTCGGGCCGTAGTTTGCCCACGGCTGGACTAGAGGGTGGGGGAGGTGGGGCTGAAGCATCTTTTCAATTATTTTGCCTAAAAAACGGAGACTTGGAATCTAATCTAGGCGTGGCATAGAAGGGCTCCTTGGCTGCTCAGTGTAACTCCATCTGCCTTACAGGGAGTGTTAATTCCTCCCTGGGTCTGACTGTCTGTCAGTGGTGGTTTTCAGTAGCAACAGGAGTTGCCATTTCCCCCCATATTTTTAAAGTGAGAAAACGGGGCAGGTGGCACTGAGGGCTGCGAGCCAGGCACAGGCTTGAACTGGAAGTCCGGCAAGATTTGTTGCATAAGAGATGGAAACAATCTGTGGTTGAGGAACATTTGGTGGCAGCAGGCTGAGGATACATGTTTAATCCTCGTTAAAGAATCAGGCCTGAAACAGACATTTATTAGGTCATAATACTGTTTCCCATAACATTTCCGAAACGTCTTCTCTGCACATAGAGACCGGATGTCACCCTTATCCAGGGACAGCGTGTTATCGGTTTTTCTTAGGGCGGATCTTTTCTGGGCCACCTGCTGCTTCAAGGGCTCTGAACAACCTAACACACTAACCATGTGATTCCATTCTCCTAACTCTGTCCTGACAGAGAAACCGCTTTGCCATGAATTCTGGCAGCATCGGTGCAGGGGTGGGGGTTTGTATACGGGGGCCATTTCCTCCCTCCCCCCCCCCCCCCCCCCCCCTCCCTCTGTAACCAGCCACTCATTGCATAGACCTCCCCATGCAATGCAGTTCTTAGGCTCACACACTCCTGGCAGTTACCACATGCCTTGGGCTCTGGATAAACTTCCAGAACACACTCCATCCTCCACCTCTCTGACCCTGTGACCCTGGTGCCTTCTCGCCAAGCCAACAGGGCTGGGAAATCATGGTCTTTGAGGTCAAGTAAACCCAGGTTCAAATAAGGGCATCGCTTTGTGTCTCCCGGTACTCTGTCGGGGCAGAGGACTCATCGATTGCATTTATTCCTGTCCTCCTATCCATCCAGCCCTGACCCCGCTCTGCTTCATGACTGGGTCTTGGATGGGGAGCCCCATGGACCCCCACTTGGTCAGCCTTTGCGTTCACATCCCAGTTCTGCTAAGTGGGTGCCTACCTTCCCTCTGAGTTCATCTTCCAGGGACCTATGATCGTTGGGAACTCTCAGGGAGTCCTCTAATGCCTGGAGGTCCTTCTAGGGAACAGTTCTGTGGTTGCTTCTGAAGGGCACCATCAGCTTGTCATGCTCTGAGCCCACGTTTCCATTCATACTGGGATTTCTACAACCACAGCCAAGTACTGGCAGGTGGCCCCAGTCCAGCAGTGTGGTCACTAGTCACCAAAGATACCCTCCCCACCCATGAGCCATGTTTCATGTTGTTATGTTTCATGGGTGGTCTCCTCCTTTTAAATCCCGGCTGGGCTCTAATTCATGCTTGACCAATGGAAAGGGGCAGAAGTGATGCTGCGTAATTTCTAACGCTGGGCCATGGAACCCTGAAAGCTTCTGCCTCATGCTCTTGAATCCCAGCTGCCACCCTCCCAGGAAGCCCTGGGAAGACCCACGTGAAGAGGAACTGAGGAACCTTAGTCCTTGCCAAGCTCCCAGCAGTCACCAGCCTCAACACGCCAGCCATGCCACTCAGGCCATTCCCTGCTGAGTCCCCGACATCACGGTACAAAGAGGAGCTGCCTCCTTGTACCCTGTTTGATTTCCAGATCCTCAGCAACATGAGGGGAAATCGACCAATGTTTTAAGTCCCTAGCATCTGGGACTGTAACATAGCAATCAATGACCAGAAGAGGGAGACTTGTTTATGTGAATAATGTTCCTCCGAGTTGTCCATGGATGCGGGGCCTGGCACGTGTGCGCAGTGAGTTTGCGATCCTATTTCTTGGGGTTCCTCTATGTGGAGGGACTTGGGACAAGGCCTGGGGCAGATGGCTGGCTTCTAGCCAGTGGGGAATTTTCCATTTCCCAGTCATGGACTGTGCAGCCCCCCAGTTCCAGCTGTTTTCCCGAGAGCAGTTCCCTGCTCTAGTCCTGATGCATGGACCACCCCACAGAGATATGAAAACACAGCCCCTAAATGTTGCCCCACTATGTTCTGCGCCCACAGCCTGACTAAGTGTTTGCTCTTTATTTCTGGCAGCTGGAGGTTCAGCTTTCTCCCTTTGAGCTAAGCTGTTCATTATTATTGTTTTATTTTTATTTAAAATATTTTTATTGATTTTAGAGAGGAAGGGATAAGGAGAGAGCGATAGAAACATCAATGATGAGAGAGCATCATTGATCGGCTGCCTCCTGCATACTCCTTTACTGGGGACCAAGCTGCAACCTGGGCATGTGCCCTGACCGGGAATAGAACCATGACCTCCTGGTTCATAGGTCAACACTCAACCCCTGAGCCACATCAGCCGGGCAATTATTGTTTTAAATTTTTCTTTTTCTTCTAGAAATTATAATGTGGAGTGGAGGTGAGGGTGACATGCAAAGGGGGTTGGGGGATTCCGGAGGTTGCTCCATTGGACTTTTTAACTTAAATTCCCTACTTTCTTTCTAGACTATATTTGGGTATTTGCCCCCCTACATCACAAGACTGTGCTAGCAAAACCATGAACATGCTCTCTCCATGAAAAGATGCAAATTCAGGCAGATAAATGAAATCCTGTTGTAGATTACTAAATTCACAGTTGAGTCCCATTGTTCCACTAGAATGGATCTGCATGTTGGCATGCTGTTGCTATGGGGACTGGCAATGGTAACTATTGATGAGGCGGGACCTTCACACCCTTTGCTTCTCTCTGATAACCTCCGAAGGGCTGTGTCCTTTGGATCAGACCCTCTCAGCATCCACCTCCACCTCAGACTACAGCTAATGGGGCCAGACTGCTCACATGGCTCACCCAGACAATGTAGAGGGATTTTTTTTCCCCTCTTGGATTTTAACAAAACTGGCAGATGGGAATTCAAGCTGTAACATTCAGCAAGAGAATTAATATACTGAAATGTGACCTTTGACAGATACTAAAATGAGTCTAAGGCTATCGGGACAAGTGCACGGAGAAAAAATAATTATGGAAGGAAGGAAATTGGAAACAGAATGAAGATAATTATGTAAGTCTTCTGAGAAATGAATAAATACTCTCTCATAAGTAATTAAGTCTCCTCATATCCACACACTGTATTTGGCTTAGGCATTCAAACACATCTGTTTGAATTGTGCCTCTGCTCCAAGACTTCAGTGATGACCCAGTGCCCTAGTTTATTACACTCCAACTCCTGGTCCTGGGAGGCTTCTCCAGCCTGGCCTCAACCTACCCCTAGAGCACTGGTTCTTAAGCTTGGGTGGACTTCCGAATCCCTGGGACATTTACAAGTTCTGGCCAGCTTCTCACATACACAAAATAGATAGAGGGTTATGATCAGCATGTATGTTAATTTTCTATGGACTATGATACCTACCACCAACTTCAATAATGGATTTGAGTTTTGAAAAGATCACTTTGGCTACAGTGTAAAGAAAGGATATAAAATCGAAGCAACAACAATAAAAAATATGGCAACGAATGTAAGTGGAAAAGTATACTGGGGAAATTGGAGACTTTCAGACAGGTACCTGTGGTCTCAGACACTTAATTAATATTTTTGAAGTACATACATTCCTCTTGGCATTCTGTTTCCTAGGCCCATCTTTTTTTGGGAAATCCACCCATCATTGAAGATCCATCTTTTTTTTAGAATGGCCTGAGTGCTCTATGAGAATATAGTCTAGAATGGCCTTTCTGAGTTCTCTATGAGAATATAATATAGAATGGCCTTTCTGAGTTATCTATGAGGATATAAATTAGGATGGCCTTTTGGACTTCTCTAGAGAATATAATTTCACCTTCTTTGAAACTCTCTTAGCTCTTGTCTTGATGAATTTTTTTTCTCTCCTGACATTTTCCTCTGTCTTATGTCAGTTCAATGAACAACTTTGATTTCTCCCCGCTACAGGGAAGTCCCCAGGTGAAAGATTATTTTCTACTACTGTCACTCTTCCCTGCCAGGCCTAGAAGAGGGCCTTGTGTGCAGTAGACCCCAAATGAATGTTTCCCCATTGAATCTGTTCACAGACCAAGGAGAGCTTCTCAGTGACCCATTATCAGGCCAAATAGAAAGTTCCTTGTCTTATTGGGTGGAGGTTCTGACTGTTCTCGGCCATTGAGACTTTGGTGTAGGAAGCACAAAGGGCAGTTGAGTCATGACCAGTGGAATCTAGAAACAGGTAATTCACTAACAGAGGATTTCTTCCCCACTTCCTCGGCTCTCTCTCCTCTCCCGGAAGGGAGGACATTGTATAATTAGTCCAGGATCTTGAGGAGAGGGCCAAAAGGACTAGGAGTAGTCCTTCGCCCACAAACCTACTGCACTTGTCAGAAAGTGGCCTTTCTAGGTTCTCCAAGTAGCAAGGGTTTTGGATACAGGGAATTAGAGACTTAGGACAGCTCAGGGAAGAGGGTGGGGAAAGGGTGCAGGGCATGATCCAGAGAGAGAGCCTCCCACACCTTCATTTTAGAGATGAGAAAACAAAGGCTTAGTGAAAAGGTAAGTTCCTTTCCCCGGTCACACTGTTACTGATGGAGGATCAAGGCAGAGAACAAAATGAAACCCAATTTCTCTCCAAAAGGAAAAGCTTTCCTGGGAGACTAGTTCATTCCTTTCTGTTAAGTTATTCCGACAGCGATGGGACAATACCGTTTTTTCCTGCTGGAGAACAATGGGTTTCCTTTTTGAACACGCACATCTCTCCTTGGAGCTGGGGACAATGATGGCAGTGTGCAGCCACCGTGATGATATAAATGAAAGGCGTGTGCATGAACTCAGGCGTTAGCCAATTAAACAATGTTTGGTGGAAAGAATGAGTCATGTGGTAGAGGATTTTGTAGCATTAAGTAAGTAGAAGAGAGCTCACAAAAATCAGAAAAAGAATATACACCCAACATGCTCAAATTTTAACAAGTATGTTTTCTGTTCTTTTTACATTTTATGGAATAAAAAGTGAAAGATAAGATAATAAGACATTAGACAGTTGTGAAAAGAAATACTGAGAAACTGACAGAATGAAAAAGGTGCTAGATAATATAAAGAATGAATGTTTTGAAATGATTACAGGAAAAGCAACTTTGAAGATAATTTAGAAATAATAAGAGTAGGGTTAATATTGCTGATAATAATGGAACTAAAATAAAATAAATGATTAGGAAAAGCTTAAATAATTTTTCCAAGTATCGAGCAATAAGACAAAGATATTCAAATAATGACAGAGAAACATCAGCATTACTAATGTGCGAATAGTTAGTGCCCCTGAATACAAGATCAGAACAAATGGAAAATAATAAATATTCAGACATAAATAAAATGAGCTACGAAATCACTTTAATCTGCAGATTAAAAGAGCTCACTTGGCAAATAGCAGAACCAATAGAACAGACCAGTAAATAGATACAACCAGGTAACAGTATAAATCCTCAAAGAAAAAAAAAATCAAGAAACAAAAGACAAAACTTGATAGCCTATAAAGAAAGAAATCCCAGGCTGACTTTAGACCTCCCCTTTGTAACATAAAATTCCAGAGCCACGGCAGCAACATCAATGGAGGTTTGAGTTGTGAGTTCAATATACCTATGCACATACAACCAACCAATATGTGACAAGAGATCGAAGAATACTCAATGGATAAAGACTATTTGGTATATTCAGTAAATGGTGCTGGGAAAACTGGATATTCACATGAAAAAGAAGGAAACTGGACCCCTATCTTACACTGCACTAAAAATGAACTCAAAATAGATTAAAGACAAAGGTAAGACCTGAAACTATAAGACTCCTAGGAGAATACATAGGGGAAAATCTCCTTGACATTGGTCTTGGCAATGCTTTTATGGATATGACACCCAAAGCACAAATAACAAAAACGAAAGCCAACAAGTGAGACTGCATCAAACTACAAAGCTTCTGCAGAGCCAAAGAAATGACCAACAAAATGAAGAGGCAACTATGAAATAGAAGAAAATATTTACAAACCACCTATTTGATAAGGAATCGATATCCAAAAAATATAAAAAATTCACACAACTCAATAGCCAAAAATAAATAACCCATTTAAACTGTCCTAGGACCTGAATAGGCATTTTTCCAAAGAAGATATTCAAACGGCCAATAGGTACATGAAAAGGTGCTCAACATCACTAACACCAGGAAATGCACATCAAAACCATAATGAGATATCATTTCACATATGACAGAATGACTATTAACAAAAAGATGAGAGGAGAAGGAAACTGGACCCCTATCTTACACCGCACTAAAAATTAACTCAAAATAGATTAAAGACAAAGGTAAGACCTGAAACTATAAGACTCCTAGGAGAATACATAGGGGAAAATCTCCTTGACATTGGTCTTGGCAATGCTTTTATGGATATGACACCCAAAGCACAAATAACAAAAACGAAAGCCAACAAGTGAGACTGCATCAAACTACAAAGCTTCTGCAGAGCCAAAGAAATGACCAACAAAATGAAGAGGCAACTATGAAATAGAAGAAAATATTTACAAACCACCTATTTGATAAGGAATCGATATCCAAAAAATATAAAAAATTCACACAACTCAATAGCCAAAAATAAATAACCCATTTAAACTGTCCTAGGACCCGAATAGGCATTTTTCCAAAGAAGATATTCAAATGGCCAATAGGTACATGAAAAGGTGCTCAAAATCACTAACACCAGGAAATGCACATCAAAACCATAATGAGATATCATTTCACATATGACAGAATGACTATTAACAAAAAGATGAGAGGAAACAATGTTAGGAAGGAAGCCTTATACATTGTTGGTGGGATTGTAAATTGGTGCAACCACTATGGAAAAACAGCATGGAAGTTCCTCAAAAGATTGAAAATAGAACTACCATATGTTCCAACAATTTCACATTTTGGTATATATCTGAAGAAAATGAAATCTCCATTTTCAGGAGAAATCTGCACCCCCATGTCCGGCAGCATTACGTACAGTAGCCAAGACATGAAAACAACCTAAGTGTCCATCGACAGATGAATGGATAAAGACTAGTTGGTATATATGTACAATGGAATATTACTCAGTCATAAAAAAGAAGACTCTCCCATTTATGACAACACAGATAAATCTTGAGTGCAATATATCAAGTAAAGTCAGTCAGAGGAAGACAAATATTGTGTGATTTCAACTTGTATATGAAATGTTAAAAACAAAACGAAACACCTCCGAACTCATAGAAACACAGAATAGATTGGTGGTTGCCAGAGGTGGAGTTAGGGAAAATGGATGAAGCTGATCAAAGGGTACAGACTTCTAGTTATAAGATCAATAAGTTATAAAGTATAACACAGTGACTACAGTAAACAATACTATGTTGTATATTTAAAAGTTGCTCAGAGAGTTTTTAAAAGTTCTTAACACACGTAAATTACAACTGTGTGAGGGGATGGATACTAACTAAAATTGTTATGGTAATCATTTTTCAATATAATACATAGTGCTTTGGACACCTTAAGCCTACACATGTTCTGTCAGCTTTATCTCCATGAAGGTAAAAAAAAATAGAAAAATGAAAAACTGAATGAGCAAAATTAAAATAAATAAAAGGATTAAGTATGCAATTCAAAAACTCAAGGAAAGAGTGAAATCAGCAGAGAAAAGCGGTATTGAACTCCACACAGGGCCTTGGACACCCCGACGCTCCAGTCTCACCTCCGTGGCTGAGCCTCTCCACTCTGTTTTCGCATCATTAACAGGAGGGCTGAGGGTGAAGAATTCCTTAGTTCATTAGTCAATTCATCTCCAGAAAGTGCTCCGAGGCAAAGCTGATTTCTTTTACTAATAGGAGAAGATTGGCCCTTTCAGAAGAAGGAAGTTGTCTGGATGTGTGCCCAAAATATGTATCCTGTCTTTCAATGCTCAGTGGGAGTTACTCTCATTAGCTCCCCTTCTTTATTGCATTTGGGTAAAACAGAGAAGCCATCTTGAAGATGCTAAATGACTAATAAATTTTAATCGGCTCTTTAGCTCATACATACAAACAGTCATTAAATTCATCCAGAAAACTGTTAAAATCGAAAGTGCTAAAGTTGCAGAAATAACCAAGATCTTCTGGTTTCCTTCTATTCTTAAGAGTAATCCTACAACTAAAATCCCTAATGGATGTAGAGAAGAATCAGTTATGGGGTGTGTGTGTGTGTGTGTGTGTGTGTGTGTGTGTGTGTGTGTGTGTTGAATGGGTCAGAAATGTGAAGAGGAACTGAGTTAAAACAGGTGCAAAATTGAAACACTCCTCCACTCAAATGTTCTGGTAGGTGATGTGGTCTTTGTTTTCACAAGCACGTGAGCACCGCTATAATCACTGTGGGACAAAAAAAGACAAATTAGGTTTGGACTCTTCTCTGGTGCCCTGGCAGCCATGGGAGAGGACGCTCCTTTTAAAATGAGCAACTTGTACTTGAGTGTGTGTGCAAGTATCACTCATGGATGAGCAGAGAGAATCCCTGCCTGAAGCAACTGGCTAGGATTTCCATAGGTTTTAAAAGAAGACCCAGTGTGGAGCTCTGTTGGTGGCTTCTAGAGCATTTGTCATGACGGTTTCCACCATCTGTTAGTCCTGGGGGACCTGAAAGGACATCAGCCAATTTGAAAGCCACAAAAGTGTCTTTCTTTGATGCAGCAAGTCCACTTCTATAAACTTTCCTAAATAATAAGTAATGCTCACAAGATTTAACTATGAGAGAATATTCATTGTAGATTTGTGTATAATAGACGATTTTTTTTTGGAAAAGTATAAATGGCCAACAATATAAAGTATAACACAGTGACTATAGTAACAACACTATATTGTAGTATATTTGAAAGTTACACAGAGAGAAGTTTATTTTGGAAATTGTTTTGGGAAAAGATAAACAGCCAACAATAATTTACCCACATAAAGAGGCAATCACCTAGGGGCTACTCCGTGTACGGGGAGTGGGTAGGTGCCAGCCTGCCGAGATAAGGGGCCAGGAGAAAAGAGCCCGGCTTTCTGGAGGGAGCACCCTCAGAGCTGGGCGATGGGTGGTCAGATAGACACGCTTTGTCTAAACATCTTTCTCAGTGGGAGTATGAAGGACACACTATGCCAGAGGCTGCTACTTACCTCTGCTCTCTCATTCTTCCCTAGGACTGTATTCTGACCAATGGGCCCAGGTCAAAAACAAACAAACAAGCATGCAGGCGAACAAACAGCTTTTCCTTCTGTTAGCGATGACAAGTGAAATGCAAGCAAACATGAATGGGTTGGAGTCCCAGGAATGCCAGCTCAGAGGAGGACAGGTAGCTGGTATGGGCCTCTTTTATTCTTCCTCCCCTCTTCCTTCCCTGGAGTTTGGCTGGAATTTGGGCCTGATGGCCGGAGTTCCAGCAGCCGCCTTGACCCAAGAGCCGTCTTTACCAAGAGCTGAACTTGAGGCATGACGCGTTCGCACTTCAGCTGCACTGGCCTGTCCCCAAACCCACATTTAAATGTCCGGATCCTGGTTATTATCTTAGGACCTTCTACCACACCCAGCAGTGGTGTCGCACGTCCCTTACATTTCAAAGGCAATGCCCTCGGACTTACATCTGCAAAGTACTTGAGACTTCACATGTGTTATTGAATAGAGATAATTCTGGTCCATTTTCTGGGCTCTCTTCTTTAAGCTCATGATACGGTATGATATGATATTACCACCTTAGTGAACTGTGGAGGCTGCTGTGTGTAGAGGGAGTGCAACCCTCTACAACCCTTTGGTGGCACTGATATTGGCATTTTCCACTTCGTTGTATAGTGAGTTATTTTTAGAGTGGAATCTTATGGATATTTCAATGTGTTAAATTTGCTGGAAGAAACATTCAAATATGGGTTTTATATCCCCATAGCAATTACTCCCAAATTGGCTGATGCCTTTGGATAGAGAGCCTACCATTTCTATTGGCAAAATAACTGAAAGGAAGAAGCCTTAGGAACTTTGCACACAGCTTATTCCTCTCCCACCTGCATAGTCACTTACCTGTGATGGCCAGTTGGGTCACAAAGAAGGTCATTCTTGACTTCCTCTTCCGCCTCCACGTGGAGAACAGCACCGCGGAGTTCCCCACGATGGTGAAAACGAAGAGGACCCACAGCGTTATCAGCTGCTCAGTCTGTGGAAAGCAAGCAACACGGAGTGGCCTGTGAGGACTAGGCTGCCCTGCAGAGCACGAGGCTCAGGCTTCCTGCTGGAAGGTCTTCCTTCTGCTCTCATGTCCCCACCGTCAGAGCTCTACTCGCCAGAGGCCAAAGACCAAGACCGTTTGCTCCCAGGGAAGAGGATGGTACCGGGGGTGGGGGGCCTCGTCTCTGGCCCAGGACAGGGTGAAGGAGCTGTAGTGTGGCAGGTGCGGGCCTGCAAAGTCCTGCGAAAACGCAAGTGAGGGGTTTTCCTAGCTTTTCCCCCGTTCCTTTCAGGGAACCTGTTTCATAGGAAGAAGCATTTCGATGCTTTACATCCATTTATTTTTTCAAATCACAGAGCACTGTGTCACGTCCACACATTTTCTCCGCCGGGGCAGTGGTGCGGGAGTGGTTTGCTTCCACACTGCCCAGCACTGAGCCAATCTCTGCGGGACTCTTTCCGCCTCAGAGGAAGACAGTTTTCCTTCCTGACTCCGTCTTCTCCAGCACCGTCCCTGGCCTTGCCCGGTGCTCACATCCCTCCACGGGGAGAAAGCAGCCAGCCCCGGTGCACCTGCAGCAGAAATCTGCTCCCTGGGCTGTATAGTGGGGCCCCTGCACCAGCCTCCCCTCGATGATGCTCAGGGACACGCTTCACATTAATACTTCACAGCAAGCGCGTCTGTCTGCCCTGCACTCAGACCCTCCGTACCCGCACCTTCTACGGTCCTCCCATTTTCCAACAGGTGCGGGGGGTGGGGTGGGGAGGGGGTTCCGATCTCACCTATTTTCTATTTCTCACAGAAAATTGTTTTCAACTAAAATGGCTCTGAAGGCCTTTTGGATGAGAATTGGAAAGAGAAGGAGACATGTTCAAATAAACTCAGGTACTTTTGAACTAGAAGCTACGTTTTTTTCCCCCAGATTGTTCTCTCTTCATGCTGTTCTTTCACTAACTGCCTGTGGTTTGGTTTTAGGCCACATTTCCAGAAAATAACACCATAGAAGGTAACTACTTTGTTGAGAGAGAGAGAGAGAGAGAGAGAGAGAATATAACACCATAGAAGGTAACTACTTTGTTGAGAGAGAGTGTGTGTGTGTGTGTGTGTCCCGCATGCTGCATTGGTGACTATGCAGGTACCAACATTCAGATTCCCAGAAATCAGGGTTCTCTCAAATGGACGAGCCCTGTGGCCCCCAGTGGGCATGGAATGGCTGCCGTCTCTAATCCCTTGGACTGAGCAATCCCTACCCAGGCCTCCAGTCTCTCCAAAGGAGGCTCAGGGCTCGGGTGGGCTCTGCTGGGCACATAGTGGCAGACACTGCAAATCTAACCAGCCTGGTGGCTGTGTCGGTGAATGGGAAGCCAGGCCTCAGGAGGCCTGACACGCTCTGTGCGGGCCTGACCCAGCCTTTTCCTCAGGAGCCGACGGTGACTCTGTAAGAAGCTCTGTTCTTGAAACGGAGCCATGTCCACAGGGCAGGCTGAGCAAGCCCTGTGAATTCGGCCTAGCATTCTTACCCACGCACACATGCGCATACACACACACACACAAAGCCCACGGTAATATGAGGATTGGAAAACTATGGGAATTGAGGAAACAAGTTCAGCGGCGTTTGTGCACTACGGTCAGGTGAGAGATTTGCTATACAAGTGGGGAGGCTTTGTCACCATCCTGACTTGGATCAGATGCTCTGCTACTTGTGAGATGTGTGATGCACGGGGGGGGTAGCCTCTCCCAGCTACTTTCTCATTTACAAGATGGAGATCAAAATAAAATCCGCCTCAGGACACTTTGATGGATAGACACCATGATGGTAATGAGGTTTCTAGATGGTGCCTGAAGCGTAGCATACACACCATAAAAGGTGGCTCATCTCCTTCCTTTGGTTCCTGGGCTGCATATAGGTTTGAGAAGATATTTATAAAGAACTCACAACCTTTTCAGACCGAAGCTCGAATTCACCCTGTTCGTCCTGTTTTCTATCGGAATTTCCCCTAAGCCTAATAGGCATCCCCCCTCCACCCAGGCACTGATGGTGCCCCAACATGGGTTTCAGAACGATTGCAGAAGGTAATTGAGGATGAAGTGCTCCCTAGTGGTCACAGGAGGGAAAGTTCCAGCCAGGTGCTCAGGACTGAGTAGAACAGGGGAAACTGGGAAATTTTCAATGACGAAAGACTCGAGTGTTTTTGACTCAGTTACATGGTTGTGGTTTCATGGCTAATTCGTTTCAACCTCAAGTTATTGAGGCCTTGCAGTGACGTCAGCTCTCTACAGACCAGAGAATTCCCTCGTGGGACTTAGAGGAATGAACTGACGTGTTCCCTGGGGGACGCTGGGGCTGCCACAGGGCAGACACCACGGAATGGCTCTAAGGATTATGTTCCCAAGGCCAAAAGGATGTCCATGAGGGAAGGCATTGGGTCTGGGTCGCCACTTCCTGTAGCAGGTGCTAAGTAAACATCTGCAGGAAGGCTACATGGTCAATGACAAGTGCAAGGGTACTTAGAAGTACCCTAGACAAGGTTATTTCAAATGGGAATGATCTCAGGAAACACAGGACATTTAGTCGGGTGACTCTAGTTGGAACTGGATAGTTAGACTTGTCTGGAGAGGAAGACATGATTTCCCCAAACCCAAGGAATAATGATCTTCTTTCCCAGCGGAGTCCTGGAAACTGGGAGAAAAAAAGGTCTGAAGGATCTTTAACAGTCGTACGGTGGTGGGAACCAACATTATTTGAGCGACTCCATTAATCTAGCACCCGAGTTACTCAGTTCGCACTGTATAGTAGGTGATCAATACATGTGTGTTGCTGACTGACTGTCCTGTGCTGTGCATTGTTTGAGACGCCTTACCTACTGCTCACTTCATCCTCACAACCTGGCCGGTGAGACGTCACTGTCCTCAATCATACGGAGAGGGACTGGGGCTCAGAGAGGTTCCTAAGCTGGTCGGTACACATGGTTTATAAGGGATGCAGCTGAAATTGGAATATTATTTTGTTTAACTGGAAAGTCCATGCCCTGCTTACAATTAGGGGCCGGAGATGGTGAAGTTGCCTCATTTGCTTTCAATTATCATCATTGTTATTCTGACTCCAAACTTGTCTGAAGCTGGGCCTCTGGAACTAGGTCAGTTTTGTGACTGTTCCCCACTTCTACCCCCCACCCCACTGGCTGAGCAAGAGGGCGATGCTCCATGTGTGTTTGAAGGGACTGACCCTGGAGCCACATGTGGCTTCCACACCACAGCATCCTGCATGTCACACGAGATGCAGCGACGCCATCTGGCCCAGGGAATCATAGCGCCTTCCGTACGCCTTACACTTCCATGGTTCCTTTAACAATTAGTGTTATTCCTGTGACGTTGAAGATGAGTATCTCAAACACAGGAGAGAGCAAATGTATCTTCCTTCCCAAGAGAGGAAATGAAGTCTCAGAAAGGTTACAATTCAGCCTCCGTCCTCAGTGAGCAGGCAGAGCAGCTGTGCTGCCTTGGCACTGGGACCCGGTGCCACCTGTCACTCACAGCACCAGCCTCTGAGGCGGCTCAAAGCCTCATTGATTCGCGGAGGTGGGTTGGAAATACCAAGAGCAAAGGTCTGAAAGCATCTGATTCCACTGAAGATGAGTCACCGGGTAGCACAGGCAGCCACGGTGTAAAGCGAGCCCGGCAGGAGCGGATGCAGAGCTTTGGTTCCGTGATTAGACCCGGGGGTGTGTGATCCAGGCAGAGGCCCGGAGCCCCCTGGGAGGTGATATGTCTGAGCAGGTGGGCACTCCGATGGCTCTGTGTCTCGCCCACCTGCTGCTTCAGAAGGCGCGGCCCGGTGGCAACAACCGGGGACAGCCAAGCAGGCGGCCAGGGGAGGACTGGACTTGCTCGGAGGGCTCACCTGGCTTCTTCCCACGGCCACCTCCTCCCAGGGAGGCCCCTTTCAAACATCTGCATCTTCCCCACCCTCCCCAGGAACCCAGCTGGGAGACACCCTTGCGGATACAGTTGAATGACTGTCCTCACACCCTCCTCTCGGCATTCACCTTTTCTAACAGTTTTACTGAGAGCTATGGGAATTCTATCTTGAATTACCCAGGGTAGTCTTTATTTCTAATATTCAAGTATAAAAAATAGATAACAAGACATTTTGATGGATTACTATTACAAAAAATAAAACAAAAATGATGTAAAGCAACATTACGTGGGGATGTGAGATGCCTAATTTACTGCTCACTTCATCCTCACAACCTGGCCGGTGAGACGTCACTGTCCTCAATCATACGGAGAGGGACTGGGGCTCAGAGAGGTTCCTAAGCTGGTCGGTACACATGGTTTATAAGGGATGCAGCTGAAATTGGAATATTATTTTGTTTAACTGGAAATAATATTTTGGAAAGGCTTTTCCTACCATTACAGGCATGCAGAACAAGGGTGTAGGTGGCAGCCTCTGGCTGGGGCTGGTGGGACTATCGGACGGGGGCTCCTGCGTGAAGAACAGAGAACATGAATGGGGTGGAACTGTTCTGGAAACCATGTCCTGTGAACATGATTATACTGGTTTGCATTCTGCATAATTCAACAAGCATTTGTTGAGAATCTAGTAGCAAATTCAAGATACTTTGGGGATGGAAGGAAGGCTAAGACAGGAGCTCACAGTCTGATGGTGGAGGCATATATGGAGACAAAAGTTTTCAATGTGACCTGTTATAATGGAGAATTTGAGAAGAGGCTGGTTATGGCTGGTCCAAAGGTAGATTCTGGAGGAATTAATATGTGAGTTGAGTCAGAAAAAGTGAGTAGAAGTAGCCAAGCAGAGAAGCAGGGCACCTGGCAAAGGTGTGAGTGAAGGCAGAGGACAGAGGGGGCCGTCCCTGATCCTTAGGTATGGTCACGGAGCTGGGCAAGTCTGGTATGTAAGTGAGAACTTGGGCCAGTGTCCTGGAAACCAGCTATTTCAAAAACGGGGCAAAGTCCACCCTGGCTCTTTGTCCGGAGCTAAAAGAACTTGCTACCAAGAGGAAAAATTCTTTGCCATCTGGAATTTTCTTCAATTGTCTTCATGGCCAGAGTGGCCTTTGCCCTACCTGTCAATGCCATGGTCACAGGTGACAGGAGGCAACAGATTTACCTCCATCAGACTGGGGCTGAACTGGGAAGTCGATAGCTGCCTAGCAATTCTCTCCCAGGTTCGCCTCCAGGACATATGAAGCGACTTCATCAGCTCTTTCTACTCTGAGCAGAAAGGGTTAGGAGAATCAGGTCTGGAGTATTTCAGCATTGCCACCATGGGTCCCCGTTCATGTTCAATGGGTAATGTTAATTTCCATTGCCTAAATGCCCCTTTCAACCAGAGTCCAGTGCCTGGGACTCCATTTGCATAACTGTCTGAGTTTACGCCTGGAGATGACTGGGCTACATTTTCTACAGTCAGGGAGACTGAGAGGCCCAGAGAGAAGCCAAAATCAGTTCCGAAAAATAAAGTTACAATCTTGTCCACTTGAGTTCATGGCTGGAAACATTCTGAGAACATCAGGGTGATGTTTTGAAGCGTTCATGGATGCCCGCTCTCCCGCTCCCTAGAGAAAGCCTCCCCCAGGCAGGCAGCCAGAGAGCTGAACCCCATGTGCCCTCAGGGAGAAATCCCCCCACTCGGGGCAGGAGAGAAAGGAGTCAGCTCAGGCTTTCCAATGCCCCTCGGAGGATGTCCTAACAGCGGGAAGAGAATCGGCTTTCTCCCTCGAAAGGTCGTGTCCTTGCCCATTCAGAACAGACAGCCTGGAGTCAGAAGTGTGGGAGAGCAGTGTGTCAGTTTCCCCATGAGAGAAAGAAGCTAAGGGACACAGGAGTGTGGGCAGGCACAGCGGTGGGGCAGATGTCAGGAGAAGAGGCACCGGTGAGAGGACTTCATATTGCCACCTCCAAGGTTAGCACAACTGAGAGAGGAAGAGACGATACCTGCTGCATTTGGGGTTCAGGGTGAGAAGGGGGTTGATGAATAGATACCAGGGAATGGCAGCCCCGGGGGTTTTCCCAGATGTCTGGTGTGAGAGTTGTCCGACTATGATGGCCACATGGGTAGAGAAGGAACCAGAAGACAACCCACTTGGTTTTCTGCCGCCCAGAATCAGGAGTGAAGAAGTGAAATTTCACATTCCCAGTAAGGACACAACGATGTAGCCACGACTGAGACAGGGCAGGAAGGAGCTGTGACCACCTGTGTCCCTGGAGGGAGAATGACAGGGATGCTGTAGGAGAAGGCAGTGCAAGCCTGGCCTGGGCCAGATGGGGACCCACACAAGGTGGGGACCGGGATGCCCACTTCTGAGGCCAGTGGCACTCTTCCTCTCAGCTGATGCCCACATGCTCTGACCCCTCCCTCGCCCCTGCCTCACACGGGCCCACACTGCAGAGGCGCACCCCCTACAGCTTCCACGCCCCCCTAGAGTCAGACAACGGGGAACTCCCCCCCCCCATACACACACTCACACACACACAGGCCGAAAAACTGTGTAACGACCGAGTGTGCTGTGGATTCACTAAGATTATGTGTCTTGCCACCAGATGCGTTAGTCACGCAAAGAGAAACATAGTTGATAAAGTTTTCCTTTCTCACGACTGGAGTATACGACTTGGGAACCGCATGGCATCTTGGGGGGCCAGCCAGCACCTCTCTGCCTTTCTCAGTGACACGGAGTGAAAGTGGACAGGGTGGAGCTTGCCTAACGTAGAGGATTCGAAGGGGACTGTCAGGTCTGTGTAGCAGGAACAGGCAGTAAAGAGCAGACCTTGAATAATGATTTCACTGAGCGCGGCGAGTAGTAATTTCCTTATGAACAGCTGCAGGATTCAGCGGGAGAAACTCAGAATGAACAGACCGAGGGGAACTAATTAGAAGAGGGTAAAAGCGCATGATGTGCATGCAAGACCCCTGGTTATAACCGGCAGCAGGTACACGGGAAGCCAAGGGGACCAAGGGCTCCTGGGCTCCAGGCAGGCATCACTGACATCGTCCTGTGTCCAGCGCAGGAAGGGAGACAAGCAAGTCATGGAGGAGGGTTCCGGGAAGCAGGAAGTGGGCAGGGAGGAGCTGAAGTGGCCGTCCCTGAAGGTGAAACCACTGGCACTCAGTAGGGAGAGTGAGTTCTTACAAATAAGTCGGAAACCCACTAGTAAATACAATGACAACAAACAGCACAGTATCCTTAAGCTTCTTAAATTGAGCTCTTGCTGTAAGCCCAGTGTGAGATAATTGGTGCATGGGTTGAACTGGAATTTGCTTTGGTGACATTAATGGAGAAAGAACATATTAGGAAAGTGGACAGTAGGACCACAGGCCCAGAACGAGCAAAGGAGGGGAAGGCACTGTGGCCAATCACCGTCAAGCTCTTGGGAGCCGTCATTTGCATACAAACAATAGTTGCACTAATTGTGTGCCATTTGTAACTACTCACTAAAGGAGACTCATGAGAGATGGCCATCGGGTAATATCTGGAGATCCAGCAGCCTCGGTTCAGGCTTCTCCCCTCAGCTAAGAACCAGCCATAAAACTGAGCTCATTTGCATTATTTTATAACTTCGGCAATTTACTAACCGCATCGAGTTTCCTTCCCAGTTGCTTTGAGTTAATTTTCTCATCATTAAGAATCAGAGATTTGGGAAGCACTGCTGGCGGGTCCCCCGCAAAGTTCAAGGCTGTTATGAAGAGGCCACTATCCCATCTCTGTCTTCCTCTCGGACGGCTTTCTATTCAGGTGCCCGGTTTCCTTTCTCACGAGACAGGTCCCATCCTCCTTGCAAACGTCTGGCAGATTCTTGAAGCCCCGATAATCCCTAACGCTGGGGTTTGGGGCTTGAGGAAGTGAGCTGGACGGGACCTTGAAAGTAGGAGAAACTGGAAGCTGGGAAGGAACCCAGGACCACACAGTGTTAGTCACTGGAAGTTCACAAGCAGGGGTGGCAACCTTTTTTTCTGCCAAGGGCTCTTCGGATATTTATAACATCATTCACGGGCCATACAAAATGACCAGCTTACACAGTAGCTGCTCTGCTTGGTCAAACATTTAGTGAACTCACCCCTAATGCCTTGGCAGGGCCAGACCAAATGATTCTGTGGGATGGACGTTCCCCACCCCTGTGATAGAGGAAGAGGGTGGTGAGCTCACTCCTGACCCACTCCTGGAGTGGTGAGTAGGTTAAAGCAGTGTGGGGAGCAGGGCAAGAACTTGGGGGTGGCGATGGGAAAGGGGAAAAGGGAAGGGCCAGTAAGATCTCGATAGGGAAATCCTGTCTTCTGCCAAGAGAGCTGAGGGGTGCAGAGAAGAACTAGAGTGCTCGGTAGGAGACTAAGTTAGAAGACCAGGCATGTAGCTGAGGCAAGACAGCTGAGTCTAGGAATGGCTGCAAGGCAGTGGGTACGGTTCCCCGGCTCACCCAGGGACCAGGGTCCCAGTCCATGATGCCACAACGAATTCCATACCCCACCTGCCGGAATCTATAATGTACTTTGGTCACGTTGGCTTAGAAATGGGATAAATATGCACGGAATGTGCCTGCAGAGAAGGCCCTCGGTGCGTAAGGCTGGCAGAGGCCAGGCAGGGCAGGGCTGACACGTGGAGTCATGTTTAACAGACCCCCACCGCCGTCATGGAGAAAGCAAGTTTTCTGCTGCCCAGCCTGACAACATGTAGGCAACTGACAGAAACAGAACCTCACTCTTCATTTCTGCAGGAAATGTTCATTGTGTATTCCCAGGACGCCACTGGAATTCAGAGGAGGAATAAGTCAAGGGGGGCTTCATGGAGGAAGCAACCCAACAGGAGCCTTAAACAAAGATGAAGATGGAAAGCAATTCCAGATGGGAGGATACCCCATGAACTGTGAGAATTAAATGAGATACTTTACAGAAGTCACTCAGAAGGAGTCCCGTCATCAAGGGAGCCCACAGCAAATGAGGTAGATGGGTATGGATGCTGTTATTCTGCTGATTTTTTTTTTATTTTTATGACATTTTTACTGCTTTTGGTAAAGGCAATGGGGTTTAAAAGCGCACGCTTGGAAGATAGTAAGCAAGCACAATTCTGACTTCCTTCTTGAGATGCCTGTGGGATCAAAGCAACCCAGTGATCGAGGGTTTTTAATTTTATTTGATCAGAACTCTTTCTGCATCAGCAGTGCCTCCAAACTGCTCATGCTCCACGGGGGCCATGGAAGAAAGTTACGCTGAGCTGGGCTCCCAGAAACACCACCACGGACCACGTCGAACTGAAAATCACTGCCTTTACTCAGTGCCTGCATCTCTCAGAAGCTGACGTGGAAAGCGGTAAGCTCTGGGCCTGCTCTCTCTTTGCTGCTCCCCTCGTCCAATAGTCTAGCTGTGTGAGGGCAAACATGTCAATAGGAATGAGACAAAACCCGGGAGATTCCTATTAGCGCTCAGGGACGAGGCTGCACAAACACTAGTGGAGAGCGAGCAGCAGCGATGTGTCTGTCCTTGTCGCCAACATACCCCTCCAGGATCTGTGTTTACTCACCTGGCACGCAGGCTTTCAGCCGAGAGTGATTGTGAGGGAGAAACGTCACTCTGCGGTCCCACTTACTTATGCATTCCCTGGTTGATGCTTGTATGAGCCCTGATCAACCCTGCAACCTTAGCGTATAGGGATGATGCTCTAACCCACTGAGCTACCCGGCCAGGACAGGCTGAGAGCGATGATTACCTGTCTCAGAACGGCCGCCTCACTGCTATTATCCCTTTTGCAAAGGCCAGTCTCTCTCCGCTGTTGGCTGTCACGCTCTGTAACTATCAAAGCGGCGGTGGAGGCGGTGTCTGAAGCAGCCCTGGGCTTCCCGGGGCACAGCGCCTGCCTCTCCCAGCAGCAGCTCTGGGTCAGCGCAGATTTCACGGAGGGAGGGGCCTGCTCGGTCCTCGGTCCTCAGTCCTCAGTCAATGGCAACACAGCCCGTTTCAGCGTGCATTGCTTTCTGTTGTGGAGCCTGCAGCCGGCTGTGCGTGCACCTGCTCTACGGGGTGGTTGCAGGGCCTGGGCCCCGGCAGCCTGCCTCAGTGACTTATCGGCTCTGCTGTGCCTCGTAGCACGGTCCCCGAGGAGCGGGGCTGGCTCTAGGGACAGCTCCTGCTGAAGGTTTTATTCTGAGTGTCGGCGCAGAAGCAAAGCTCCCGGGGGAGAGGGGGGTGCTCCAGTCATGCTACCTGCTTGTGTAAAAACCACCTCATTTCCAGAACACCAAGGGGGTTTTCCAATAAACTGCTAAACTTTTCGTGGAGTATTTTCCTTTGGGGGACAAAGGACCAGTTTGAGGCCCAGGAATTAGTGTAGTGGCCGAACGCGCCAACGGGCAGTGGGTGAAATAACCTGACGCCCCAGGCATCCTGCCCAGGAAGCAGGAGACCGGTTTTCCAGACGCCCCGGGGGCCCGGACCACAGCGTGTTGTCGAAGAGGGACCAGGGTTAGCTTCATGAGAATCACGTCCTCCACGGCCCCTGGGCACTTCCAAGAGGAAACTCACCGAACTCGCATTCCTTTGCTCGTTCTGAGGACACCTGTTGCTCAGAGTCCCGGCACCCGCTGCAGGCAGGCACCTATTCTTCCTGCTGCTCGGGGCAAAGGCTCAGTCAGGTGCGGGCCTGCCTTCCCTCCTGCACTTCCTGTCCCAGGGGAAGGTGCGGTCACCCCTCTGCTGTTCCCAGCAAAACGCTCACGGCACCGACCCTTACAAGACACACATTTCAAGCACAACTAAAGGATTCATTAAACGGGCTTTCCCCCGAGGAAAGGAGAGAAAACTTTTAAAAATCATCCACTCAAATCCCACATTTTCAGCAGCAGCAGGGAAAAGAAAGACCCCTATTCATAAAAAACCGACAATACAGGTCCTCACAGCGTCTATAGAAACTGTTGCTGTAGCTCATCAGTTTGGTTTCTCTCATTCTTTTAAGTAAAGAGAAGAAACTGCCCCCCTCACAACACTGGCTATTTCCACGGGGGTCTCCTAAACTCCGCTTGTCCTGTTCTTTACAATCAGCCTGGAGGGTGGAGGGCAGGACACTCACCTTGAAGGAGGAGTAGAAGGAGCCCCACTCCTCTTCTTCCATCACTTCTGTGGGAGTTGTGGGGAAGCAGACGACCGTGTGAGAATCCGGGGTCTGCGGGGTCCCTCTGGAGTTGGGGCTGCCCTCTGTGAGGTTGGCTGGCATGGCTCCGGGGGCCCAGAGCCAAGGAAGAGAGTCCAGGTCCTCCTGAGAGCCGGCAGCAGCCGCACCTCCGCGGCCTCCCAGGCTCTGGCGGGAGCTGCGCTGAGCAGAGGCGCAGAGCCCTCCGAGCCCACTTCATTGAAGAGCTGGCTGACGGCAGGGCGCATCCACGTGCTGCTCTCTCAGCAGCCACGATCGGGGAGCTGCAAGCCTCAGCTCCTACAGCCCACCCAGGGCCGGGCCTGGACCCTGGAACGGCTCCCCCGACAGGCCTCCCTGCCCAGGTGTGCTTTCCTCCCAGAAGGGACCCCTCCCACACACCCTTTTGCAACAATTTTAGCCACAGAGGAAGTTAGACTGATCACAGGTTGATTAATTCAGATCATGTTTGCCCTTCTGAAATCCAATCGTAATTATGCATTTGCTTCAGCTGAGGTTGCCTTCTGACTTACAATCGTCACCCAGCCATTCCCTCCGTAGCCTGCACGTCATTTCAGTAAACAAGCGCACGTTTGTCTCTCGCACCCACCCTTCTCCCCAGGCTTGCACAGGGCAGCTCTCTGGAAAGCCTGGGTCTGTGTTTGTCAATAAGCCACGTCCCTCGTGATGACTGGGATTGGTGCCTGGGAAGTCCTCTCAACGCCTCAGCGTTCTTTCATTGATATGCAACCGCTCTGTGAGGTAGGCAGCACGTGCGTCTGTACCTTGTCATTTTACACCAGGAAAGTCTGAGAGGTGGAGTGACTTGTCCAGGACCCCACAGCTGGGGATGGAAATGAGATGCTAGCCCATGTCTTCCAAAATTCCTAGACAGGGGTGCTTTTACTGTAACACACATTGTGTTGCACCAAATCCCACATGCCTATCCTGGCATGAAGTTACCCTGAGTAAGGGTGGCAGGCCAGCTGGGAAACAATAGGACATATGATAGAACCAAGCATCATCCTGGCCACTTACACAGAAAACATGCGGGGAGCCAAATGACCACAACCAGGGGCTAATGCCACCCAGTAAGAGGCGGCAGGCGTGACGATCATAAGAGACTGTAGCCCTCATGAGGGCTCCTGGGGAAGCTTTCGCATAACCCAGGAGCCCAGGACGCATACGGTGTGTTAGAGATGAGATGTTAAGTCTACAATGAAGGGGCAGCAAAGAGGAGGAAGTTGTGCAGCAAAATGTGTGAGCTGTAGGCTCTTAAGAGAAAGGGTCAAAGCAGCAGATACCGAAATGAGCAAAAAATAGTCCCACTGGCAAGTGAACGTGAAAAGATGCTCAATAATATTACAAACTGAGGGAAAGCAACTTAAAACAATAGGGCAGAATTCCTACCTATCCGTGTAGCAAAACAAGGGTGTGACCCCACCGGGGTTGACAAGGATGACAAGAAATGGGCACACTTTTTCAATTCTGGTGTGAGAGTTAGTTCCATGGTCCCTTTGCAGATTAGTAAAATGAAATTACCTGTTCTATAGGAATGCATCATTCCATTCTCGATGATGGTAATTCCCATCTCTTTACCTGGGTTACTTATGTACAATTTAGAAAGATGCATTGCACTGCACGCTGAAAATGCGAGTGTTTTTTTTTTGTAGGTATGATTTACTTCAATACAAATTTGTTATCTCTTTACCTGGGTTACGTATGTACAATTTAGAAAGATGCATTGCACTGCATGCTGAAAATGCGAATGCTTTTTTTGTAGGTATGATTTACTTCAATACAAATTTGTAAACAAAATCTGTGAGTCACTTCTGGGAAAGGAAAGACGCTGGTTAAGTCATATTGTGACGAGGGTGGAGAGAGAGGACCTGGTAGATGCCATGGATGGGGAATAGGTGAAGAGAGAGCTTTCTGAATGTGTGGTTTTCTTCCAACCCATGGTTCAGATGGTCACTTCTTGACGTGTGGCTGCCCAGGGGAAACATGTATGTCTATGTACAAGGAGACACACAGACAGTTGCCTTTGCAACATCCATCGTTCAGAAAAAAATCAGAAGCAACTCAAATATTTATGGTGACAGTACCAACAAGACGCTCCCAGCTGGAAACTGCCCACATGCCCATCAACAGTAGGCTGGATGAAGACATTTCCATGTGGTCACACAATGAAATAGTGTGAGAAGAATGATCTGCAGCAAATATAACATGATAGCTAAAACTCATAAATGTAATATTAAAATAATCCATATTTTTCATTGATATAAAGTATCACTATATACGTGTGTATATATATGTATATACACACAAACATCTATACTAATAAAAGCCTAGGTGGCCTTCGTGTTCGATGTCATCACAAGATGGCCGCCACAAGATGACTGCCACAAGATGGCCATGCACACAGTGGAGGCGGGGCCCGGCGGCCTCCCCACACGGTGAGACCTGGGGGTCCCGTGGCTCTGTGTGGTGTGGAGGAAGCCATTCCTGGTGTCTCACGGCCTCGCATGGAGGAGGCAGGGGAAGGCAGTTGTGGGTGATCAGGCCGGCAGGGGAGGGCAGTTGGGGGCAATCAGGCAGGCAGGCAGGTGAGTGGTTAGGAGCCAGCAGGTTGGACATCCCCCAAGGGGTCCCAGATTGGAGAGGGTGCAGGCTGGGCTGAGGGACACCTCTGCCCCCCGTGCACAAATTTTGTGCACTGGGCCACTAGTACATATATATTTTCATACCTATTCACTGTGGAATACTATACAGCAGTTAAAAGGAAGGGTTGCAGACAAGATGGCAAACTAACATAATGTGGCAGTTACTTTATGTATCAACTTGACTGGGCAGCAAGGTGCCTGAACATCTGCTCAGAGATTATTCTCCGTGTGTCCCTGAGGATGTTTCTGGGTGAGATCTATCATCTATCTGTCTATCATCTATCCATCCATCCATCCATCCACCCATCCTATTGGTTATGTTTCTCTGGAGAACCACAAATCATGCACGTGGCATCTAGCTCCTCACCTGAATTCATCCCTAGAAATTCCACAGAAATGAGAGGGGCATTGATGTATCACAGGACATAGAGTGAAGCCATGAGAGATGCCTGGGAGACACGGTGTGCTGGTGAGGACATGTAGGAGGAGGCCTGTCATACACGGCTGCAGTGATGTCAGTTGGCATGTGTGCTTTGGAGAATGTCTTGGCATCATTATCTAAGGCTGAGCATACGCATATTCTACGATACAGCAGCCTCGCTGCCAGATGAACAGAACACTTCTGCTTGGAAATGCCCCCAGCTGGACACTCCGAAGTGCTCATTCACTGTGAAGCAGGTAAAGAGCGTGTGGCACGTTCAAATGATGCAAAACATACACTGATGAGGATGAATGGTCTAGAAATCTCACAGTCATAAATTTTGAATGATAAAAGAGTTAGACACAAAAGAATGTGTGGTGTTTGATTTCATTTGTATAAAATGAAAGCTAAGAAACCCTTAGGTGAGTAGTGCCTGGAATGGGCTTACACTTTACTGTTACTTGTGCAGGTTTTGCTTGTCTGCTCTGGTTTCACACTTGCTAACGTCGTTCACTTCAAGGTCTCTGATCTCTGCGTTCCCTCTAGAAACTGGGGCTCTCAGAGTCCTGCGTAGGACAGGCTCACTGCTCGCCAGGTGTGGCCTTCTCGTCCTGTCTGTGCCTAGAATACCCTGCTGTGCTTCTAGAGAAGACTGGTGCTGGGGTCTCAGCCCCAAAGGTTCGGACTAGGGTCTGCTGGGAGGCAGCCTGGCCACGGAGTTTTTGAAGCTCCCCAGGTGATTCTAATGGACATCCAGGGACGAGAACCCCTGTCCTGGAGAACAGCAGTCTCGAGGTCACTACTCCCAGGCTGCCATGTCTGCTGCCTGCCTGCGGCCTTCCTTCTGGGGCCACTGCCAGCCCTGAGGGCTGCTCCTGGCCCTCCAGGACCCACAGGGAGCCCCGCATCGTCCTGGGCATTCCTTGCTCAGGGCCCAGTTTGAGTCACTGGGCATGCGTAGTCTCAGCAAGCAGAGTGGGAGGGAACTTTCCCATTTCTTTATTTTGGGGCCAATAGGCTTGCTGCTCTCTCTCAGCATCAGGACGCCGTAGTTAACCTCGGGTTTGGAGACTTCCAGACAACCCATTGGATCACCTTTCAGGATGCTGCCTTCCTCAAACACCATCCATCCGCCAGAGCCTGGAGGGAGGCTTCCAGGTAAGGGAGGGAGTGTGGGTGACGAGGGCCCAGCACTCGTCGGACAGGCTCTGCTCTTGGGGTGTTTCCGGAGCTCATTCTGCCTTCCTGGCCTGGTGGGGGGGGGGGCATGATGACATGATGAATGCCTGCCCATTACTGTCAAAGCCCTTCCTTCCCTTCTCCTTAGAGTGATGACTGTGTTAGGAACATGTGTCGATTGTTCTGGGCTCTTCCTCGAGTCTCCAAATTCCTGATGGGCAGGCGCTTCCCCTTTTCTTGTGTGTGTCCTCTGACAACATGGACCCTCAGCCCTGTGGTCCTGGAGCACAGAGCGGTGGACCATTTCTTTGTGTCGGGAACAGCTCACTGCAACGAGCCATGGTTCCCCATGTGGCTCGGATCAGACTCATGGATGCCCCTCCCTGTGCTGTGACGGCGCCTTTCCTCCCCTCGCAACGATTCCTCCAAACAGCCCAGAGGCCCAAGTGGTTTGTAGACACCGCCACCCTGTTCAGATTCCTGTTGTACTGAACTGAAAAATGGTATTGGTGGTTGTAAAAAAAAACACCTATTTAAGCAGGTGCTGTGGAGGAATAGATGATGTCGGGGGGTTTGGAGAGAACAGACCGACATGTTCCAGGTTAAATCGTTCCAGGTTAAATCACAAAAGCCACAGGTGGCTCCGGCTGCTGAGTGTGATTCATCTCTGAGTGAGCCGCCAAGAGAATTCACATTCTCAGATCAGAGGAGGCACAGATCGTAATTGTTTTGAAGTTCAAGTGTAGGTTTGGTGCTTTGGATACCTTTGAACGAAGCACGCCACGTGGAGAATGGCGAGGGAGGGTGGGTTTAGGACACAGGAAGCCAAACTTCTCTGGGCGATTTGCCCTTCAGACCCCAGGTGTCGCCACTGCCTGTAGAGATGAACTCTCAGGTGGTAATCGACACTCCACCCATGAGTTCTCGCTCAAAGGAACCAGCTGGCAGCCTAGGCTCCTGCTAGCCATCGTGTCTCCCGTGGTGCCTGAGTCAGATACGTCGCAGCTGCTGCACCTGGACCGCTCTGTGTCGCTTTGAGAATCAATGTAGATATGGGTTGGTTAGAGGAGCGTTAATTATGCAGGTGGAAGTAGAAAGGGATATGGGAGAGAGGGAAGGGGTGCTTGACAGCAGTCACCGCATTTAATTCCCAGAATATTCGTTTAAAGTGGAAGCAGGATTCCCTGTGTTAAAGGTGCAGAGAGCTGTTGGTAAAGGAGAACTTCTCAATTAGAGAAACACAATTAGAAACAATCATTGACTTCCACGCCCGTTAACTTTCCGTGGTCCCTTTATTGTTGCCCTGCTTTCTGATGTGGTGGGAGGACACTAAATCATTAGTGTGAAATAACAGTAGCCTGCGAGAGAACAAGGCTTCGAAGGCAGAGAGAAATCCTTGGAACCCTGGAGAAAAGCTAAGTGCAGTATTACATCTGGTAATTGCTTGCTCTACTAGGTACAAGGGGTTACACGTGTTTCGGTGATATATGAGGTCTATTCCCGAAAGAAATGAAATTCAGTGTTCCATTTTAGAGAGGACACAAGAAGAAATATGATTTAGCGGTCCGTGCTTTTAGAATTGCATTGTTCTAATTTTAACAGTAAAACTTGCCTACTCTAAGTAACCACCTGAACATGCAAAGACAGAAGTTATATTAACTGCTAACTTACTCCTCAGTCCCCGAATGAGATAGATTATGCACTCTGTTTTGCATTCTGTTTTTTAAGTTCATATATTGTAGGTTTTTACATCAAGAAATAGAATGGTTATTTCTCGTGTCTCTCTATAATGCTCTTAGGTAATGTTGCCATGCTTTATTCAATCATCCCCATGTAACTGAGATTTAAGTTGTCTGGTTTTTCAAACACCAAGCATTGAACGTTCATCTCTGAGCACTGATCTGGTCATTTCCTCAAAAGATTTTCTTGAGGTATGGTTGCTGCTGCTGTTGCTTATCTATTCCTTTTTTTCCCCCCTTGTCTTAGTTTTGCTGTCCTTTATATGACCTCTTAGATTAAATGCTTAATGTGTACTTCCATTCGTTCATGGTTAAGGCAATGAATTTTCCTCTGAATATATTTTTAGCAATGTCATCTAGATTCTGATACATAGTATTCTTTTTTTCATTATGTCCTTCAATATATTGTAATGTGTGTTTTGATTTCTTCTTGGACCAAAGAAGTACTTGTGGATGGTTTCCAAATGTTGATATTTGTGTTCAATCCAGTGCAATTTCATATTCGTATTTATTTCTTGAATTATGTTTTGAAGACAAGATCTGTATTTTGAAATATTTTTAAAATTTTCATATAATTATTTTAGAAAACCATGGAATTCCTTTTACAAGATGATTAACTAATCACACACACAAATGCTTTCATATGCCAATGTGTCAGGCACCCTTATTAATTTTACTGTAGTCTATAGAACCTCAATTTCCTGACCTACCAGTTGTTGTCCACACGCTTTTTTCAAAGACTCAGACAAGTTTGTTTATGTTTCATATTATCATTGGAATCCTATAAGTTTTGCCTTGTATTTCCTACAGGGACTCAGATCTTTTTAAAGGAACTTACCTAGAAACCCCCTCCAGTACCTTCCACTTCTGTTTTCTGTTTCATTGGTTATATGGTCTCTCCTATTGAATGACATTTGAGTCAATAAAATAGAAGGTTTCATCATCATCACCATCATCATCATCATTGATAAATAGGGAGTAAATTGGAAAATTTCAGGAGAAAGTGGGAGTCATGGGTGAGCCTCATTTCTCAGCTCCATAGTTTTCTTTAGAAAATTAAAAAATAGAGGAATTGATGTATAACACAGATCAGGACATATAAGGAGTTCTATGGGAAGTAAGACAGGCAAGACTTTTGAAAGAAATAAACCAACTGACCTAAAAGGATATTTATCCATATTTGATTATCCACATCAGTTAAATCTCCAAGTAAAAAAATATATATATATTTTGAAACAAAAGATGGAATGTGTTTTAATAATAACACATGTCAAACATTTGAGCTGCTTAGAACATTTTGAAGAACTACAAATTATTAAACATAGAACACAACCATATATCTGTTGTAGTTAAATACCATATGTTACTTGGATAAGAATTCACTAATCTCCTCATTGTTTTTTAGTGATTTACTCTAATGGAACTCCCCACTCCCCATTTTTTATCTATTTAATGGGACTTTAATTGTTAACCATGTGTGACCGTTCTCTAGATCCATATTGCCTCAGTTTTCTCCTTACAATAAAAAGATTTTTTGGAAGAGAAGTCAAATGGTACATATGTACTTAGCACCTATTTTAAGACATTTAGGAATTGGAAGGGCAACATATGCTCTCAGAATCCTATTGGAACATAGAGTCCACTTTATCTTGCATTTGTAGTCTGGTGTCTAGGATCCTTCCCGGAACAGAGAGGGCGAGGAGGGAGCAGGGTGGAGCTTTCACACACATGGAAATACTTCTGGTCATACATTCACTATGCTAACACATAAATAGAAGATACGAATAGAAAGATTTTTTTTTTCCAATTCATAATTCCAGTGTTTTGGGATTCTCAGGACTGAGCCAGATGGCAGAAGAATTCTCTAATCAGGTCTAGAACTGAAAAAGAAAAGAGACCATAACTACATTTTGGAGATAGACTATCCACTTTGTTTCTGAGAAGTTTGTGTGCCAAGGAAACTTCAACATGGAAATAATTTACGTCTTTTAAAAGGAACAATTGTAGTTGTGTTTTATTTGTCTATATAAGACTTTTTGAAATGGAAACAATGCCTCATCAAAGATTTAAATACACAGCCAGGAAGATGACCAGGCCACAGACACGTAAATTCTGTTAGAACAGCGATTGCGGTAACAGCTTCACAAAGTGCCTTATTATGAACATCATCAGCGTCGTGGCTTCAGGACTGAGACGTGCTTCACATGGAAATCCACGGCTGGATGGGAGATGGCTGTTAAGAGACTCACACAGAGCTGAGTAAAGAGAGGCGGCTCCTGGATGGAGCTAACTTAGTCCTTCCGTTCGCTTCTCTCTGTCTGCTTAGATGTTTGCAATAATTCCCGCACTATCTTTCCGCGTCTTCGAGCCCATGCTCTGATCACTGTCCTTCCATTTTGATCTCTACCCAACAGAGGGAGGGACACATAATAACCATCTCCTTTATGCAATTGGATATTTTTATGGAGATCTTAGAGTTAGGAGGAAAAACAGGATGTCAACCGACTGTCCAATTATGAGAAGACAAATAGTTGTGTTAGTACAATTTAATATGTGTAGCATATTTAGGATAAGGGTTGGACTCTGAATATGAAGAAGATGAAGAAATTCTTTCACCAATTAATTTCATGTTTAGAGGCGTCGCCCCAGTACCAGTCAGGCAGCACCCCCTCCTCACCTGTAATCCTGGGATAACAGTGTTTCCCCTTCACTGTCATGGGGAAGATTGCCTTTGATAATCAATGGAAGGTGGGGTGCCCAGTAGGCTTTGTATCCATGTGGTCTCCACTGAAGACATTCTATTGATGTTTTCTCAACTCTAAGACTCTGTTTCTGTTTTTCTGTTACCTCTACCCTCGTAGATGAATATAGGAGTTCCTGGGCTATTTTCTTCAAGGATTTTTTCCTAACGTAAGCATTTATTTTTCTTATAAATATTTACCTTGCTTTCCCTGCCACTAATACATAAATTGATTTCCAAATTTATCTTAAAGAGTTTGCATTTGTGCTATGATTTGCATAGAATATGCTCACTTAGCTCCTTTTTAATGAAACGGAAATGGACATCAGAGTTCTAAGGACATCAGAGACATAACAGAAGGGAAATAATGAATGAATCCAAATTAACTTTCAAAACAATTTCCCACATAGCAGGTTTTTCCCAGCTATACCTTTTCACTCTTTGGGGATAGATAATATTTTGAAAGTTTTTGTCTTAGAGCATTTTTCTCTGTTGCCTTTCTCTCTTCCCTCAGGAGCAAGCAACCTCATTGAGAGTTGCCTAATTTAATTCTTAGAAATAGAGGGGAAATTTGGGTTCTCAGTAGCAGAGACGGACAGCAGGGAGGGTGATTGGAATGCTTATCAGCCAGCCTCTCTCTTACTTGACAAGTTAAGTTAGGACAGGCAGGGTGGCCTAGTTTCCATTATTTGAATACAAAGGACAGGAACCTGGAGTTAGGATATTGGGCTAAGATGGCGGCAGTGCTGGCTCATGGGTGGCAGTGTGGCACATGCTCTAGTAACAAAAATTATATCGCTAATAAAACAATAATAATGTTTATTCCATGCGTTCAGCATTGTAGGTACTGTGCTCAGCACTTCTTGTGGGATTGTGTCATTTACACATTACTCGGCCTTTGAAGGAGTCATGATAATTATCTTCAGTTGCAGATGAGGATAATGGGGCTTAGAGAAATGAAAAATTTGCTCAAGATCCCAGGGCCAGTAAGTTAGAGGAACAGGACGGTCTCAACCTTGGTTTCTCATTAATCTTAGAGCTAGTTGGAAAAAGAAAACAACAGCAAAACATCTGTCTGAGCTCCTTTTTAATAGATTGATTAAAGAAATGGGGTGAAACCTCAGAATGCAAATTCTAAAAACTCAGTGGATTTTGAACTGCCATAGTTTACCTTAGGAGCAAGGCTTAGGATTTCAAAACAATTGCTGATATATTAGGTTGGTGAAACATTCTACTTACAAGATGCTACCTTAGTTTTGGTTAAATTATACTATTTATCTTTAATTTCCCTTTAATTTTGATTCATTGTATTATTTATCTGATTCAAGAAAGATTGGTTTACTCTATATGGTAATAAGTTATTATGTTAAAAAGAAACCAGTTTGCAAGTTCACCCTTTGATTTACTCCATAAATGATTATTAAACACCTACTGTGTACTTGGCTATCCTAGGGCTACAGAGATTTAAAAAACAAGCCCTGTAGGATTTCAGGCCAGTGGGGTGAGCTTGAAAGAAGCTGAGAATATAATAAACTGGCTTGCTGAACAGATTTACTGTTTTGCCCTAACCGGTTTGGCTCAGTGGGTAGAGCGTCTGCCTGCTGACTGCAGGGTACCAGGTTCGATTTCGGTCAAGGGCATGTACCTTGGTTGTGGGCACATCCCCAGTAGGGGGTGTGCAGGAGGCAGCTGATTGATGTTTCTCTCTCATCGATGTTTCTAACTCTCTATTCCTCTCTGTAAAAAGTCAATAAATTATTTTTTAAACAAAAGGTTTACTGTTTTTAGGTTAACAGATGTATTAGACACATACTTTGTGGTGGCCACAGGAAAGCTTTGAGGAAGCAGGGATGAATGGAACAGTCATCACCTTAGAGCAGCGGTTCTCAACCTGTGGGTCGCGACCCCTTTGGCGGTCGAACAACCCTTTCACAGGGGTCACCTAAGACCATCCTGCATATCAGACATTTACATTACAATTCATAACAGTAGCAACATTACAGTTATGAAGTAGCAACGCAAATAATTTTATGGTTGGGTCACAACATGAGGAACTGTATTTAAAGGGCCAGAAGGTTGAGAACCACTGCCCTAGAGCTTCCCTTCTATTTGGGAAGACGTCACATGATAACCAAGTAGTCAAATGCCGCATGGTAAGTCCTAGAATGGTTATGAACAAGACCTGTGCCACCCAGAGGAGGGAATGTCAGCTCTCTCTGTGAGAGTTATTGAGCAGGTAATTCATGGCTGGGTCTTGGGGAAGCAGGCCAGTGGATGAGACGAGGCCAGGAAAGGCGTGCCTTACAGGAGTCTCGCGTGCAATGTCCCGGAGCATGAGTCCTTCACAACTGTCCAGAGTATTTAAAGGTGTGATGGGAAGTTCACAGTTACTGAGGCTTAGAGAGGATTGCCATTGCCAGTGGGAGGACCCATGAGCTACCGATTGGCAGGAGAGGCCCAAATAGCCACCTAGAATCAGCCCAAGCAAGCTGCCTTTGTTGGTTTCCAATCCAGCTATAGGACTGGGGGAGGGAGGGTAGAAATGGTTCTTTCCCCAGCTGAATAGTACACACTGACAGCTAATATGTGTGAGGTCTGTGTTCTAAGCATTTTGTGATTAAACCATTTACTGTTCATAGCGATCCTGTAAATAGGTGCTATTTTTATCTCCATTTTACAGACATGAAAACAGAGCCACAGACAATTAAGTAACCTGCTTAATGTCCGTCACATAAAAAACAAACCCTAAATCCAGGATATGGACCCAATTTGACTTCATGGTCCACACACCTTGCCACCATTTTTCTCACTTTTGTTAATAGTTAGGTATCAAGTGGCCTAAGTGAGTGCCTCTTGCATGTCAGGTACCTTGCTAATCAGTTTATGTACAGTATCGTCTCTTTTTACAAATTCAGTGCAGTGCTATTGTCACCCCTACTTAGCAGATGAGAAAACTGAGGCCCAACAGGACACAGCTGGTGAACAGCGTGGCCATGATGTGAACCTTGTCAGGCCTGTGCTAAAGCCTTTGTATTTAATCACTGCACGATTCTGCCTCTACTTGGAAAATAACCAAGGGACCAGGGAGGTACAAGTCCCCAATTTTCTGGGTTATGTGTTGGACTGAGCATTGTATGCAAAGAAGAACCTGGTCCTTGGTTTCTAGCAAAGCTTGTAGGGAAGAAAACAAGATTGTGCTTTTATCACATGCTAACTGGACTCATCTGTAATAATCTCAGGCCATTCACAGACTGTCCTCTCCTCTGTGAGGTGACAGAGTGAAAAAGAAAGGAAGGAAGGAAGGAAGGAAGAAAGAAAGAAAAGCAAGAAAGAAAATCAAGAAAGAGACAGAAAGAGGCTCCTCAGCTTTCCTTCTCTGTGATGGTATCTCTCCCACTGGGCTCCTGTCACCCCCCTCTTCCTATTCCTGGATTAAGGTCTTGTCTTTTCTTGGATGTTTAGGGACAGTGGGACGTGAATGAAGAGAAGGCACTCTGGATGCGAGAATGTTTCCACCTGAGAGAAAGCTTTCATTTAGGGAGTTTTCAGAAGAGTCTATAAGCTTCCAGAACCCCATATTACCCACACTTGTCGGCTCTGTGGCTGCTGTGATGAATGAAGGGGGATTGCTGCTCCTCCAGAATTAAAGTGTGCAAATCCTTTAATTTCATCAGCAATTAGAGATAATAACATAGATGAGAGATCAGTCTGTCATTAGCACTTGGACTCTGAGTGAGAGAGAGGGCGTCTGAGCTATTGCAATTGGAATTGCAAGTCTTCCATTTACTCTATCTCAGCTGAGCCCACAGGCAGCAAACATTACTCTGTTTTTTTAAAAAAAACAAACCCAGAAAGTTTTAAAAAATGAGGCTGTCTATGTTTATTGTCATTTCATTTCAAGGGACAATTTTTTGAGATAAGTGCCTAATTTTATTGTTTTCATAATTTGAAATGCTAAAAAAAAGTCATGCCAAATAATTGGGTGCCAATTATGTTTGTCAAGGGTGAGTTACACCCATGGGTTTAGGTTGGGCAAGTGAACATCGGCCAACACACGTGGCCCAAGCGAGAAACGTGGAGAACAGCTGCCTTAGAAGAACCCATCACATGACATCTTTGGTGCTCCCATTGGCCTCCCTGGGTCCTGGCCTTATGGTGGCCGGATCTTGTCACCCTTCTTCTCAGGGAGATGGATGGTGGTGAGTGGTGATTGGACTCATCTGTAATAATCTCAGGCAGTTCTTAGTCCTCTCCTCTGTAAGGTGATAGAGTGATGAAGAAAGGAAGGAAGGAGGGAAGGAGAAAAGGAAGGAAGGAAGGAAGGAAGGAAGGAAGGAAGGAAGGAAGGAAGGGGCAGGCCTGGGAACCTTGATTCTTTTGTGCAGCACCCTGGTCTGTACTCTGGCACCTTTGCTCTAAGGCCCTCAGCCCAGGATTTCCCCCCACCACCCTCACAGAGCCTGCCTCTGCAGCTCCTGGCTTTCCCAGCACAGGCCCTGCACAGGAGAGAGCCCCTTATTACAATTCTCCTGGCTTCTCTTTCTCTTATTTCCAGACATCAGCTGTTTTAAACCCCAGACCCCACAGAGGCCATGATCTCCCAGGGGTTAATGATTTCTTATTCTGTCTGTTTTGAACCCTTACTCGTAGAAAGTGATGTTGATGAGTAGTACATACATGGACAAATGTTGACACAAATTATTGAAAGAATTAAAATCTAAACAATGTTATCAAAGCATATCCTAATTTTGCCACAACAGGAAGCTGTTCTAATAACTTGACTTCTGACCATCTCAAATATATTATTGATCTCAAATACATCTGTTCTGACTTAATATGTGGCCTTTTTCAGGCAACAAAATCTCAGACATATGCCGAAGCAATTTCTTCACTGATACAGCTCCTAGGGCACTTGAAACTAAAGAGAAAATGAACAAATGGGACTACATCAAAATAAAAAGCTTCTGCACAGCAAAAGAAACCATCAACAAAACAACAAGAAAACCCACTGCATGGGAAAACATATTTGCCAACGTCATATCTGATAAGGGCCTAATCTCCAAAATTTATAGGGAACTCATACAACTTAACAAAAAGAAGATAAACAATCCAATCAAAAAATGGGCAAAGGACCTAAATAGACACCTTTCAAAAGAGGACATTCAGAAAGCCAAGAGACATATGAAAACATGCTCAAAGTCACTAATCATCCGAGAGATGCAAATCAAAACAACAATGAGGTACCATCTCACACCTGTCAGAATGGCTATCATCAACAAATCAACAAACGACAAGTGCTGGAGAGGATGTGGAGAAAAAGGAACACTCGTGCACTGCTGGTGGGAATGCAGACTGGTGCAGCCACTATGGAAGACAGTATGGAGTTTCCTCAAAAAACAAAACATGGAACTCCCATTTGACCCTGTGATCCCACTTCTAGGAATATATCCCAAGAAACCAGAAACACCAATCAGAAAGGATATATGCACCCATATGTTCATAGCAGCACAATTCACCATAGCTAAGATCTGGAAACAGCCTAAGTGCCCATCAGTAGATGAATGGATTAGAAAACTGTGGTACATCTACACGATGGAATACTATGCTGCTGTAAAAAAGAAGGAACTCTTACCATTTGCAACAGCATGGATGGAACTGGAGAGCATTATGCTAAGTGAAATAAGCCAGTCAATGAAGGAAAAATACCACATGATCTCACTCATTCATGGATAATAAAGACCATTACAAACTTTTGAACAATAATAGATACAGAGGCAGGGGCGGGGGAAAAAAAAGGACACATATGTAATACCCTTTGTAATACTTTAAGCAATAAAAAAATTAAAAAAAAATATGTGGCCTTTTTCTTTGCTTCCACCCATGTAGTGATGGCGGGGGGGCGGGGGCAAGTTGATAGCACCCCCAGTACTGAGGAGTCTAAAAGACCCAGCTCATAACTTATCCCTGCAGAGTGAAGACCATAAATTTGCAAGTTAACTCTGGGCCTTAGGTGCAGCGAAGGAGAACCAGGAGACCAACTTGCACATCCAGGAAATGGGTAGATAGGATGGCCCATTTACTGATTCTGGAAAAATCAATGGTCAGTTTGGGGCTTGGTCGTCCTGCATGTGAGAGTTTGTGTAATCAGAGCACTCGGCTTCCAAAAATGCTTTAATGAGACTCACTCTGTGTTTCTGAAGTTTCTGAATCCCTCTTCTTTCCAACCCTGGGCCATCATATGGCTGACAATGAGTAAAAGATATTTTTCAGTTGTGATGAAATTGTTTTCTGTAAGTACAACGTGAATTAGTTACATAATGGGGCATTTCAGCCTTGGCTTGTCCTCTGCGTTCTTGAGGTCTCTCATCCCCTTTTTTAAAAGCAGGTTTGTCTATTTTCCGAGTTGCTTACAGGATGTTTACAATGATGGCAAGGCAAAGGGCGTGCGATTTACAGGAAGTCAGAGCCTGTCCTACTTTATCAGAGCTCATGGTCGCATGGGAAGAAAGACACGTTAATGACGCAGCCTAGCGCGGGGCAGGATGTGGGGAGCACTGTCAAGGATCTTACACATGAGAGGAAAGCTCTTTGTGTGGACTCGCTGAAGAAGGCAGCACACAGAGAAAAGAACTTTCATACGAACGGTGAGAGGAAGGAGGAGGACACCAGAGGAAGCCTGCTTCACTGGGAGCTCCTAGAATTGTGGTGTGGAGGTCACCGTGGAGGTCTCCTGGGCCAGTCTTCTAATCCTTGGCCATCCCCAGCCACCACTATTCCTAACCCAAGAATGCCCCGCAGTCCTCCCTAATGGATGCCTCTGTTTGAACCCTCAGCGGTGGGCTCATCCTTCCTACATAGGCGCCTCTACCTCGCACCGATATGCAGCCAGCAGCCCTTGGCAATAGCGGTCAGTCTAGTCCTGTCACTGTGTGATCCCCTTCAAGCATTTGAGGACACATATTATGTCTTCCATACATCTCCTCTGCCATTTGTTTCTTCACTAGCTCCCCGGTGACAATATGTTGATGCCTCACCCATCTCAGTCGTCCTGCTCTGAACTGGGACCAGTGCACTTGCGTTAAGGATTTCATGAGTAGAATCCAGAACTAAATCCTGAGCCATGCAGCTCAAGTCCATGATGGGCTCAGCACACCCTGGGGCTCTGGCTTCCCTTGTCCCAGATGCCACGCAAGAATTGTGGATTGCCCCGACCTTGTAACTAAATAAGCCCATGCCTGGCTGACAGAGGACGGCTCTTGCTCCTGGCTGACAGGGTGGTCCATATGGGACCCCGGCCCCGCCCTCTGAACCATTAATGATCTCTGCTTCTCATGCTGGGGCAGCCACCCTTGAGCCCTCCCCAACCCCTCGCCCCATCATCTCTGGTCAGGGTTATTAGATCAGCATATTATTCCTATCCACATCCCGGTCATTAACAGAAATATTGACCAGAACAAAAACGAGATCAGAACAAACCATTAAAGGCATTGTTTTCTTTAAAACTCTATTCTCAAAGGTAATTAAGACAAACTACCAACTGTCAGGCTGAGTACAGACAACTTACTTTGAACATGTCCTCTTTATGATGTTGACCTCTATGAGAGATAATGTCGGTGTAATCTTTCAAAACAACTCATTTTCCTCTACACTTTCAATCAGCTACCAGTTCAGTTTTTATTGCAAGAATATGTATTAGGGTAATCTCCATCTCTCTTTCGTTTGCAACGTTCTTATTATGGTATTTTCTACAGTAACCTTTTGTATAAAGAGGGAACATAGTCCTTAATGGATTTTTGCATTATATTTCTTAATGAGACTAGAGAATAATTTTTAAGAGGTTCATGGAAAATGTGTTCCTTTCCTCTCCTAAGGAGGTATCAGAATAGAATTGTTTGAGCAGACTAAAAATTTCCATAAACTCAGGTACTGAAATCTTTTGTTTTCTTTTGTGGATAAAGAGCTGAGTTCCTAGATGATTCAAGTAACCAAAGGGAAGAGAACAGTGTGGCCTGGAGCCATTTCTAAATCCAGAGGGGTCTCGGGCTTTAGCCCAACCAAGACCATTTCAAAAGAAATGGTGCTCAATTCGGTAAGACCCACCCTGTGTCTCTCTAGTACACCAGTCTCACTCCGAATCTCTCACTGAAAGTTGAGAGCTGAAAGGTGAACAAGCAAGCAGGGGACACCTGCCAGCCCAGGGGCTCATCTCCCCTCTCTGTTCTCCAGGTCGGATCAGTCCTGTCCGCCCCAGGCCTTGCTGAGTATCCCTGAGACATATATTCCAGGGAGAAACTTTACTGAAGGGCTTCCTTCCTCCTCCTTCCTCCTCTGCAGGAGATGCCGGAGGGGGGCGGGGAGGGGGGTGTCTCCTTTGACCTTTCTTGATCTCCTATATTGTATTTTTTGTGTTTTATTGATTTTTGCTCTTTTTTATTTCTTCTCTTCTCATTCATTGAGTCTGATTTGCTGATTTTGTGTCCCTATTTGTTTGTTTTTAGCTTGTTGAGATGGAACTTAAGGAGTTAATAATGGGCTTTTGTTCCTGTCTGGCTGCAGCCATCTGGTAAACCAAGATGGGTGCTTACAAGTATATCCAGGAGCAGGCTGATGTAATGCGTTTTCTTCTCAGGGTGGGTTGCTGGCAGTACTGCCAGCTCTCTACACTCCACAGGGCCCCTGCCCCACCCAGCCCGACAAAGCGCGCAGGCTGGGATATGAGGCCAAGCAAGGTTATTCCATATATCGGATTTGTGTGCACCGTGGTGGCCGCAAATGCCCTGTTCCTAAGGGGGCGACCTAAGGCAAGCCTGTCCATCATGGTGTTAACCAGCCAACGTTTGCTCAAGTCTTCAGTCTGTTGCCGAGGAGCGAGCTGGATGCCATTGTGGGCTCTGAGAGTCCTGCATTCCTCCTGGGTTGGTGAAGATTCCACGGACAAATTCTCTGAGGTTATGCTCATTGATCCAGTCCATAAGGCTGTCTGAAGAAATTCTGGCACCCAGTGAATCACCAAACCAGTCCACAAGCAGAGGGAGATGCGAGGGCTGACATCTGTAGGCCCAAGAGCCATGGCCATAGGAAGGGCCACAAGTCCCACCACACTATGGGCGATTCTTGCCCTGCACCTTGGAGAAGGCACAATTCTCTCCAGCTCCACTGTTACTGCTAATATGTTTGCAAAATGCTTACCTAATAATTTAGGACAGTAAAAAAATAAAAAGTTAAAAAGTTAATAATTGCTTTTTCAGACTTTCTTCTTCATATGTATGTGTGTGTGTGTGAGTATACACACACACACACAGACATATATCCTATATAATAAAAGAGAAACATGTAAATTGACCGTCCCTCTGCTACACTCACCAGCCAATCAGGAGTGAGTATGCAAATTAACCCAACAAAGATGGTGGGTTAATTTGCATACACAGGCGCCAGGCAGAGAGCAGAGCAGGAGAGCCGGCAGAGAGTGGAGCAGCTTGGGGAAATTGGCTCCCCCAGAGAGGAAGAGCTGGCAGCTTGGAGGACTTGGCAGAGTGGGAGGCCATGGGACGGAGACAGAGCAGGAAGGGAAAACCAAGATCGTGGGGAGCACCAGGAATTCTGGGAATAGTAGTTTTGGTGGCAGCCCCAGGACTGGAAGCAGAAGCCCAGAGCGCGGGGAACACCAGGAATTCTGGGAATTGTAGTTCTGGTGGCAGACGGATCTCCTACACACTAGAGCAAAGTGAGCCTGGAGCAAGTTACTGTTGCAGTGGGGGATGGAGGGAAAGCAAAGGT
>NW_005359881.1:1668350-1681691 GCF_000412655.1 Myotis brandtii
TCTATTATTCTGTGAGCAAACAAACCAAACTGAGTTGGGGTCTCAGACAATTCGCTCATATGATTGCAAAGACAGACAGAAACTCCCAGATTGGAGAGGGCTCCCCTGAGGGCTCCCAGATTGGAGAGAGTGCAGATCGGGCTGAAGGACCCCCACACCCCCCAGTGCACAAATGTCATGCACCGGGCTTCTAGCATAATAATAAGCGTAATATGCTAATTAGACTGGACATCTGAATAACCTTCCAGATGTCCTTCCGGAAGACCTTCCAGACGAAGCTGGGGGCTGTGAGGGCCGAGGCAAGCCACTGCAGCTGCGAGGGCTGAGCCCCTTTCACGAATTTCGTGCATTGGGCTTCTAGTATATATATAATTCCCCTTTAACTCCTGCTTTAGATGCATCCCCCAGCCTTTGCTCTGTCATTTCTTCACATAAATCCATAAGGAAGAGTGTGGGGTGTTCATTGTGCATTGTTTGTGGTAAAAAGGTCCAGGAGGCAATTTAGGTGTCCTTCCTAAGAGCATGGATTATTATAACATGGTGTGTGATTACTGGGGACAGAGGAAGAAGGAAATGAGGATTGGAGAGCTAAAGGAAACAAACTAATAAGAAAACCAAACACAACACATGGTCCTTCCATGTGTGGATGATGTCACTTAATGTTCCATGAATTGAGAAGTGTGATGAATTCAACACACTTTACTGGCAATGCCAAAACCAAGCAAACAAACCACTCCAATGTACCCTTTGACGTGTCTCTGTGTTCTAGTGTTAGTCTTTAAAATTTAAAAAAATATATATATTTGTAACTCTTTTTGATTTGTTATTAATTTTAGAGGGAGAGGAAAGGAGAGAGAGAGAGAGAGAGAGAGAGAGAGAGAGAGAGAGAGGAACGTTGATGCGAGAGAGAAACATTGATCAACCGCCTCCTGCATGCCCCCTACCAGGTGTTGAGTCTGCAATCCAGGTATGTGCCCTGACTGGGAATCAAATCAGCCACCTTTCAGTGCACAGGATGACGCCCAAACACCTGAGCCACACCGACCAGGGCATAGTGTTATACTTTTAAAAGAAAGTTTCCTTAAGTTGGATTGTTAGGTCAATGATTATATGCATTTTTAATTTTAATATATATTACCAGGTTGCTTCTTTTCTGGCCATTTCGAAACTTTTTCTTTTACAGTCTGATCCATTTATACTTTTGGTTAAACTTAGAGTGAATTAGTTCTAAACTAAATCCATGGGAATTTTTATTAGAATTGCATTCTAGTAAAAAAAAAAAAAGAAGCAATTTAGAATTACATTAAACGAATAGCTTAATTTAATAGGGTAATTGACCCATTTTCTATCCAAAGAAATACTTTATAAGCATACATGAAGAAGCCATAAATGAAAACATTAAAATGTTAACTATGTTCTTTTCTTGGATAATGAGGCTAAATGTGCTTTTTTCCTTCTGTCTAGTTTTCTGGGTTTTCCAAGTGTTTTATAATATGCATGTTTTAGTTTTATAGTGAAAGCATTTATTTAAAAAGTCAACCATCCATTAATAGGGCCAGGAGGAATGGCTTGTTTCCACAACTTCCTCTTATTTTTCTTTTTAATGAGAAGGGAGATTTGAGAGCTGTATTTTAAATGTCAGAAGCTATTTATCAAAAATGGTTGTAATGATTACAAAAAATTGATATTAGAGTTTTAGGTAAGTTAAACTACTTTTCTTATTTATGAAGCTGTGTTCCCAAACCTAGTGGGTCTCATTATGTGGCATGGTCCCTAAGGACAGTGTTACCAAGGTTCTCATAATGAAGCATGGAGCAAAGGTGGTCACACACATTGAATGCTCAGAAGTTCCCAGAAGGCTGGAGGGTAGAGTCTTGCTAGGAGACATCGGCACATCTTGGCAGAGGGATTGACGGTAGAGATCGTTGCTTCTCAGAAAGTAAAGGAGAAACTTTTGGGTTTTATATTTATTTAGTGACAGAAAACCTGTGTGTCAAATGTTCAGGTTGCTAGTTCTTTCTGAACAAGTGGGAGTATCCAATGAAAGCTGGGACACAGAAGCAGTGAGTGAGACAGCTTCACGTCTGTGCATCCACACTCTATCCTAACTCCATTGTTTGGCGTCATGAAGAAGGAGGAAACTGGGTATTGGAAAGGGAGGGGAGACACAAAAAATGAGAAAGCCTAAGAATCTGTTGTAGTGGATATCCAAACCAATGAACCTTGGGCCTCAGCTCTGCTCTGTGGGGTCTGGGAGACAGGAGGGAGAGGAGTCAGCCATGGGACTCTCCCACTACACTGCTCTGGGGAGTTTGGCAGGAAGCCATTATGGGTGAAGGTTAAGGGCGATTCTTTTAGCTGAGATGAGCAGAATATGAAATTAGAGAAAATAAATTTTGGACTTTAACAAGGAAGGCTGTTGTTAATCTTTTGAACTTTAATTTCTCCCTGGAATTTGATTAAGGGAGACGTTTGAATAATCAAATTCAGGGTGTATCTCTCTGGTTGGCAATTTATTCACTTGTTTTTATTGCAGAACCTCTGATATGCTGACTGGACGTAATTTGGCATGGGAAATGAAATACAAAGCAAATTTTTACTAGTAGTCTCAGGAACTGAACGACCTTGGGTTGTCCTAATTAATTGATTTCTGAACCTTATGGAGGCAGATTATATATTGTCCATCAGCAGTCTTATGAGGATACAAGAGCAGAAGTGGATGCTTGGGCAGAGGCTAATGAAGGTGGGCAGTTCTTCCCTATAGCCCCAAAGGAGCAGGCACACCCCTAGTTGACCGAAATCTTAAACTCAGTGGACAAACATAAAGATAATCTAGATAATCTAAGGACGTGAAGGTATCTGAAATTGTTCTCTACTCTGTGAAAGAGTCAAGATTGGTACCTGTTTACTTTGAGTAACATTCTCCATCTCGTCCTCCCTCTGAACTCTCCTGGGAGATGATCTTCCTGCAGAGAGCATGGATCCTTTAACTCTCTTCCATGCTTCCTCTTTAAAGGTGTCGACTCAATTTGGAAGCTCATTTGATGACAGATAGAGGCTCTGCTCTTCAGTCCTGCCTCTGGTAGCCACCTCCAGTGACGATGTGTTCGGTGTACTCTTTGGCTTGTTTTCAGGTGGGATGGATCCCCGCACCTGGCTGTTGTAGACTATTTACCTAGCCTGTGTAGGGGTCATGGGCTTGGTGCCTTACTGTGTTTTGTTCTTATGATTTGGGGCTCTCAGACAAGCATGGTAGCGAGGGGCAGTTCCTGTTAATGTCAGCAAAGAAAACAAACAGACATTGTAGATTTCAGAGCTCTTTTCCACCCACAGAAAAGAGATTTCCTCCAAATGGGAGCCATTGCAACCTTACCTTGACAGGGTTGAGTGTAGCTTCTGCTCAAACAGCCTCTGACAAGCTGGAGGAAGCCAGCTGGAAGGGATGGTACTGTAGCCCCAGCGTACTCACCACTCCGCTGATGCAGAGAGTGCAATTAAAACACGGCTTTGCCTGTAAAACCCACTTTAGTTTATCCCTTAGAATTTTTAGAAGGCATCCACTTGCTAAAGATTAATACTCAGAAAGAAGAGGATTAAGCACGTTCACCATTCCAGCAGTCAAGAGGAATTGAGGAAAATCATTCTGCCTTTTGATTATTGGCTTTGGGGCTGGTGCTTTAATTTCCAACTTATACAATGTCAAGAAACTTTTTTAAAAATCATTATTTACTTTTCATGGTGCAGCATAGTGTAATAGGTAAGAACAGGAATCTGGAGTCAGAGACCTGGGTTTGAATTTCAACTCGCTGGTTGTGTGAACTTGAAAAAAATTACTTATCCCTTATGTGTCTCTGTTTGCTCATCTGTAAAGGGGATGTTTTGCCTCATATGGTTGAGCATTAAATAAGTTATTATTTATAGGGCTTTAAAAATGGTTCCTATATATAGTAAGGACTCTAAAAGTATTTGTTAAATGAAATACATTTTAAAATGAAATATTAATAATAGCAGTACACTGACAATTCCCAGCTATTACATTTAGCAACAACACCAATAATAATCTTTCATGACATTTAATAGATGAAAAACTGGAACTTCTAAAGGTTAATCATTTCCTAGAGCTGGGAGGGTAGTCGGATCCTACAAAGTCTGCTTCTCTGACCTTCTAACTTGTGGTCTGATGATTATATTTTTTCACTCACTTGGAAGGAGTAACTGTTGAGTTCCAGAGGCTGAAGCCAATTAATATCCAAAACAAGATGGTGCACCACTCCGGAGATAATTCACACATTGACAGTTAAAGAAAAGGGATTCACAATGGATCTGGCCAAATATGGTAACATCCCTGGTTCTTCTGGACAAACATTTTCATAGAACTCATAGGAACTCTACATGAGAGGCAGGGACAGCCAATGGATGGGGTTCTGAGTCAAATCAATGACTCAGCCTAACAATTTGTGTGAGAGCCAGCTCAATGGAAATGTCATGATTCCATCCTTTTCCTTGATATGAGTGCTTTGTGTGAGGGGGGGGGAAACCCCCTGATATTGGTTGCACAGAATTCATTTACTTCACTCCCATGCAGTGATTTTTCATTTTTATGACTATAAATCACGGAAGTTCTTTTATGGCCCAAAGGCGGACAAGGGGGTCCTCAGAGAGCCAGAAGCAGACAGGGGTAAACAAATGCCCTGCTGATTAACGGGCCCTGCCCCATTTCTTTGTCTGCAGTTTCTCAGGTGGGCAGTTACCTCGTGATTCCATTTTAGCAGAATGAGAGTTAAGGGACCTGGATGTAAGTGCCCTTCAATCATTTCGTCAGAATAGCTTTCAATTTGCAGGGAGTTGTACTAGGAAAAGGAGGAGGCCAGAGCTTCTCAAATTCCTTAAAGGCGATGCGCATTTTGTAGGCACCATGTTGTGGGATGATCAATGCTGGGAAAGAGTGGCTTCTGACTAAATCCACGTTGCCTGCTGTTTTGTTCAGCCTGTTGTCTTGACCAGGTTTCTAGAGGCTTGTGAGCAGAGGTGAGAGTGGTGGAGTAGACGGAGCAGTGGGTTAGATGTCAAAAGACCTAGATTTGAGTACCTGTCTGAGCCTCTGATTCCTGATCTCCAACATGCGGAGTGAGTGAGCATATTTTCACATTCATAGTGGTGAGACATAGATGAAATAACATCAGGGACAGTACTGTTAAAGGTGATTTTTACAAATGTTTTTATTGACTTTTAGAGAGGAAGGGAGAGGGATGGAAAGATAGAAACATCCACGAGAGAGAAACATCACTGATGGGCTGCCTCCTGCACATCCTATCCTGGGGATAGAGCCCAAATCCAGGCATGTGCCCTGACCGGGAATCAAACTAGCAACCTCTTAGTTTTGGGGTCAACACTCAACCCCTGAGCCATAGCAGTTGGGCTGAGGTGATTTTCAAATGCTCACAATTATTGCTTGTTTTTCTCAATGAGAGCTCAAAGTTCCTCCCTGCTGCAGCCCACCCCTGAGAAAGAGGAGTTGAGATTGAAGAGGTGAAGGTTAAGGCCGTATTATTGCTCAGTGAGCGTGTGTGGAATGTCTCCATCTGAGCGACAGCACAGCTTCTTCTGGAGTCCCTTAGTTACACTTGCTGGCAAGTGATGGCCGAGGAGACAGCTGAGCTCTCTGTTTCCATCTCTTTCAAGGTATCACTCACACCACAGGCACTGAAGCAATTTCTTATAAAATTTGAGGCCAGTGTTTTTTCCCAAACTGCTGAAATTTTTATGGTCAATATGTATATTTTTTTTATATAAATGTCTGTCCTTTTTAGTGGATCATTACATTCTCAAATAGCAAGGGTGTCTGACTGTATGTGTGAATGCTAAAAGACCAATCCTAACCATTTTCAAGAACAAAGAGTTTCTTTGCAGTGCAACGAGTGCTGGTACGTCAGGGAGTGACGACTCACGCTGACTGGTATTGGAACCAGCAAATCTTTGCCCTGTAACTGCCTTCAAAAACTTAAGAGAGCTACACATACCTCAGAGATAGGCTTTGGAGAACTATGATGAGTAGAGCATTGACTGGGGGCCATTGAACCATGAATCAGTTCTTTCTGAGCTGACCCTCTTGCCTGCCCCAATGTCACTTAGAGAGAGGTCCTGTATTACCCGAGGGTCTTTTCTGTCTGCAGGAGTGTGCTCTGCACCCACCCCTCCCTGCTGCACACAGGTTGGAAGTGCCAGAGACAGTTCCAGGAATGACCCTCAAACAAAGAGCAATGAGAACTGGTGTCACCCATTGTGGAATTAGGTGGTAGGCACCTGAGCATACAATGCACCATCTTTATACGTTTCTGAATGTTTGAAATTTGTCCTAATAACATGTTGGATGAGATGGTTTTGTGGAAGACAAAGCATGGGCAAATATTCACCATATGTTGTTCAAGAAAAGTGAAGATTACAAAACAATGTGGACAATGATCATAATTTTGTAACTATAAAATGCATATATACATATGTATGTATATATATATGCTACATATATATGTTAAGAATACAACACACATAAAGAGACATATAGATAGATATGTATACATCACTTTCAATACCTTGACCTGTATTTCTGGAAGAAAAAAAACAATAAACATATAGCAATTGTTAACTGTGTTTCATGGGCATTTGGAGAATTTTAAAATAAATTTCTATTACTTCTCTGTAACTTGTGTAAATTTTACGATATATCAGTTTATTTGGTCAGATTAAAAACCCCATTATTTACAAGTTGTTTTGAAGAGTTTTTAGAAGAGTGGTTAATGACAGGGGAAAGAAAGCTATACCTAGATGTTGTTTTATGATATGATTACAACTGAAAAACAACATATGTGATTTTGAAGGTTTTAAGGAGAAATGGATAAGGATATATTGGAAGTTAAATCATAAGAGTAACAATGCTTATCTCTGAGATATGATTTTATGGAGAACTTTTTTTTAAAATCCTTAAAGCATTTTGGATGGCCAGATTTTCTACAAGAACATTTATTATTTTTACAAACAAAATGTTATATTTTAAAGGGAGAAGACCTACATTTCTATTCCAGGGCCAGCACATCTTGTATTTTTATCTCAAAGGTCTGTGATGAGTTTCAATGAGAAAATACTTTTTTTTAAATGTAGGAATGAAGAACTCATGACATATATGAAGGTGGTTTTCCTCCAGCTTTTCAAACTCATGCAATTATTTCAAGCATTAAGAATTTGAAACTCTTACCACAAATAAATCTTCACACTGTACTGATTCCCCTTTCATGAGACTCATTTTTCATTGACTAGGCAGAGCATAACAAGCTTCATAAGTTATTCTCTAAGTAGAAGAGCAGTAAGAAACCAGAGCAGGGGAGAATTTTATTAATCTTGTGCACACCAGGGCTCTATTTCATACCCAGAGCAGCATCACTCAATAGGAACACATAGACCAGCGGATGGGCTTGAAGTTGGGTTGCAGAGGCAACTGCGAGGCAGCTCAGATCCCTCAGAGAGGATGTTAGCTTGACTGCCATCCATCACGTCCCTCCCTGCACACTCACGCCCCTTTTCCCCTGAGCCAGGAGCCTACTCCTCCACTCACTTGATTCTGGGTTGGCCTGAACACTTTGAACAATAGCACATATAGAAAGTGATGTGCCAGGTTTGGGGTTGACCTTTAGGAGGACTGGCATTTTCTGTTTCCTCCCTGCTGAAGCCCTGAGATGCATGTGAGAAGTCCAAGCTAGTCTTCTGAAAGGAGAGGTCATGTGCAAGAGCGCCAAGGTGCCCAACGTGTGACGTTCTGCCACCTGGAACATTCTGTCTCTCTTCCTCAGCCATGTGTAAAGCATTGACCTGTGCTGGGGAACCACAAGGTCATCCAGGTCTGTTGGTGACCAGGTTGGCAAGTATAGTCTTTGTCCTGAGAGTCGGTGAGTGGAGGAGATGGTCCAGATAGCCCTTGGGCATCAGCTCTGAGCTATGGTCTGCAGTCAGCAGCAGGGCTCTTGCATCCTCCATCCGCCTTTCTACTTTGTCTGATTTCTCAACCTAGAAGCGGGGACCAGGGAAGAGGTTTGATTCATTGTGTTCCCTTCAAACCTCGACACTTCAGAGGATTTTCCTTTACATAATTAGAAAACCTGCCAGGATGAGGTCTAGCATGGGTCCCTTGTCACTGATATTGTCTGCATTGCAGGGAGCTGCTTCAATGCCACACAGGTGTCTCCGGGTCATCAGAGTATGTTGATAGAATTAGCCACACAAGTGTCACCAGCTCCAAAGTGTTAGCTGGTGGGCAGAAACACACGCATTTTATCCTTAACGTTAATGTGAAAACTGCTGTGCTTCTATTAATGGGAAGGAAAGTTCAAGCATTAAGCTGTTAATATCAATAATGAGTCTTGGTAATTACATACTGTAGATAATTATAATCTCTATCATTATGCCATTCGACTAAAATACTCCTAAAGTAAGAGGGATTTGGATACTAGTGTTTGCCAGGTTTTTTTCTTGTTTTGTTCTGTGTATTTTTGCAAATTACAAGTGATGGCTAAATGTGTCTGAGACACAATTTTATAACAAATTACAATACTGTTAAAGATAAAACACTGTTTTCACCTTAAACATTGAAAAAATGCATGAGCAAAATTTGTCACATGCCTCTGAGCTGACTACAACCAGATTCAACGTTGTAGAAGTAAAAAAAAAAAAAATACAAATCTTGCACTGTATAGCAAAAGTGGGTGGTTTATAAGGCTGCAGGCATACTGTGTGAACGTCGCAAAGTCAGCAGATGAATGGTTGTATGTCTTTGAATATAGCCTCTGTTCCTCTTTGATCTTTCATTCTGGAACATCCATCACTCATATCTGTGCAGCAGATGAATGGTTGTATGTCTTTGAGTATAGCCTCTGTTCCTCTTTGTCTGATCTTTCATTCTGGAACATCCATCACTCATATCTGTCCTCCATATTCACTAACTTTCTTATTGTTGAAATCTCTGTTTATTTCCTGAATATTCTGGGAGGCTATCCCACTGATCTCTCCATCATTACCTGTGACTCTTGCATTTCTCTGCTTGTTTCATGAAGATCATAGTTTCTTAAGTGCTTTGCACAGGTGATAATGATGATGCTAAAAAGGAGGCTATCCCACTGATTTCTCCATCATGACCCATGATTATTGCATTTCTCTGCTTGTTTCATGAAGATCATAGTTTAAGTGCTTTGCACAGGTGATAATGATGATGCTAAAAGTATATGGATAACTAACAATATGCTACCCTAGCGGTCATTGTTTTGTGTATATAACCCCACGCAGGGGCTAGGAATTCGAGTCTTAAGAAGGTCATGCAAACCATACAAGCTCTCATAGTTATTAAATAATGGAACTGGAATGCAAAATTGTTTTGTTTTTTTTTTTCAAAGCTCATGTTTTTAATCATGAGATTATATGATCACACAGTTTCTGAAATTTTTACTCTGCATCCTGCCTAGGCCATTTTCATGTGTATTTCTTTTCTAAATCACCCTTATCTCAGGCCATTTTACTTCCCCTTCAACTAATAGAAATCCTAATAGACTTAATAGATGTTTTCTCTTTCTTTCCTGCAGAAAACATAAATTTCCTTGCTTCCATTATCCATTTATGTTTAATCTGCCAAACATGAATTAATCCCATTTGTATTTCTCTTTCCCTTTTCCTTTGTGCCATGAAAGCGCTTCCCTATCTTGCCAGCAGTTCATTTCCCACGTCCCCTGCATCCCCTGCGTCCTACAGCTCTCTCATCAGAGACTTGCTCCGCATGCTTCTCCCTCCTCTCTGCATGTTCCCTCCCAGTGACGCCTGGACAAGCCTCTCATATGTAAAACAAAACAAAAACACACAGCCTCCTTCAGCCCATGTTTTCCTCTGACCACTTCCCTATCTCTCCTGTCACAACCAGCCCTCCTGAGATGGAGTTTTGTAAAATGTCCGTCTTCATGCTGCATCCCTTCCTCAAGCTTTTTTGTTTTTGTTTTTAATATATATTTTATTGATTTTAGAGAGGAAGGGAGAGAGGGAGAGAGAAAGAAACATCAATGATGAAAGAGAATCACCGACTGGTGGCCTCCTGCACACCCCCCACCGAAGATCAAGCCTGCAACCCAGGCATGTGCCCTGCTGGGGAATCGAACCATGACCTCCAGGTTCCTAGGTCAATGCTCTACCACTGAGCCACACTGGCCAAGCCCTTCTTCAAGCTTTAAAAATTCGGATTAGCTCCCCGCACCTGCCCCACTGCCTTGTGGTGTGCTTCTTGCTTATTGTCTCAGATGAACACCTTTTCCTACTTAGCTCATTTGCCCTTAAGCGTTACATGAGTTTATGTACAACCCACCCCCGGAAAGTCTCTCTCCTGGACTCCTTTTCTTGCACAAAACATCCTTGTGTTTTCTTCCTGCTTCTCTGAGTCTCCGTCGCAGGCTCAGTGTCCCTTACCCAGCTCTCACCTGTTCACACACACCCTGCAGTGCCTGCCCCCACCGGCTACTTTCCATCTACACTGCTGGGAACCTAGATGCCAGCAGCAGCATTCCACCTGGGCTCCCTGCTTTGGGTCTTGCGCTCTTGATCATTCTAAAATGTGACTCGGGTCATGTCACTTCCCTGCATAACATGCTTTAATGGCTTCTTTGCAAACATGGGTGAAATTCAAACTCCCCGTGGTATAAACCTTAGAATGGGGCCCAATGAGTGCTGATGCTGAGAGTTATGGGTTAGAATTCCAGCAGCGTGACCGGGTTCCATGGAGACAAACCCTGGTTGGTGTGAGGAAGATTGCTGTTTGCGACAGATTTCACCTCTAACCCATGTTTCTATTGTTATGAGTTTGAGGAGGCTGAGTAACGTTAACCAGTACATGGTAAGTACAAAAGCACGTCTCTTCTTTACATTAGAGTTTGGGGTGTGGCAGGCAGCTGTCCCCTGTTTGAACTTCAGGGACCCCTTTGGGCCTCATCTTTATATGTATCCTGCTGACAGGAGGGTAAAGAGAATATGGGAAGGCACCAGACCCTGAAACACAGTTTCTATTTTCTTCCTCTTCACAGTAACTATGCACTTGGTCATACATACATGAAATGGGCTAGGAAGTATGGTTGCATTGTTGATATAAAAGGAAAATAAAGAAAGAATGATGGAGGATTGGGATGTGTCAGACAGGCAGGAAATGAGTGCTTGTGGTTGGATGTGATGAGCACTTGTTGGGGGGGGGGGGGGCAGGAAGCTAAGGAACATGGGGGAGGTGGTGATTGACAGGGAGGCGATGTGTGAGCTTCTTTTTTGTCATTTTCATGTGCTCAGGAGAGAGCCTCTTTGGACTATCTTGTCATTCCATCTCCAACATCACATAATATTTTGGCTGATCCTGCTGCCCGCCCCCTCCCCCATTTTATGTTAGGCAATTGGAAAAATGAAAACAAATGTAAAGAGAAACATGTCATTCTCTGAAAGAGTCAGCCCATTAAGTGTAATTGATCGAGATGGTAGGAGCCCGTCTGCTCTGCTCTCTGAAAAATTTCCCTGGAACTCTGACTCTAGCCGGAGTGAAGCTCTCAGAGCAGGAAATGAGTCAAACCCTGCTGGGGTCGGTCTCTCCTTCTCAGCAGTGGCTTTGGGAGAGAGAACAGCCTTCAGAATGTTCCTTGGGCATATTTGTCCACAAGGAACTGTCCCTGAAGATGGTTCTGCAATCTTTCATTTGAATGCAATGAAATAAAGCAGAATTAATGCTATTAAAACAAACCTATCTCATGCCACACGACTGGGGCTGAGCACTGAACTGGTGTCTACCTGGGTCACACCATTGTAGCAGCATCTACACAGGAGCAGCAAAGCCGTGTGTGATATTGGACGAGTTGCTTTGTAGAAAGGATCCTAGTAACAGCTATCGCACAAACTTGCTATGAGGCTTCAACAGGACAGCCTATGGGAAAGCCCTTTGCCCAGAAGAGATGCCCCATGAAGGTGAATTCCTCCCCTCCCTCCCTCTCTTTCCTCCCTTCCCTCTCTCCCTCCTCCCTTCCCTCTCATGGTAGAGCTCAGATCTACCGGAGAGGACTGTGAAGATCTAGACCGAGATGAGACAGACTTGCATTTCTACAGGGAAGGAGAGAAAGTGAAAGAACAGGACAAAGGGCCGATAACAAGCGAGGGGATGTAGCTGGAAGTGCCCTCCCCACAAAAGGGAAAAAATGGTTTTGCAGTGAGCGAGTGCTGTTTGCCACTGGAGAAGTCTGAGGCTTGAAGTGGTCAAAGAAAGATATGAATTACATGCCTGCTCCAACCAGCCCCTGCAGCTGAACACGGACTCCCGGCTGAGTCAGCCTCACATTTGGTCTGGTTAAGGTCTGACAAGCAGAGAACTATAGGGGAGCAAGCCCCTTGTCATTGGACACTTATGCCAGTAGCTCAGGTGGAAAGGAGGTGAAGGCCTTAGGCTCCTCTTGGCTTCTGCTCTGGTGCCTGCAATCTCGCTGGCTGGCCACCATGACGGAGGCTGGCGTGGAGGCTGGGGCTGGGACAGCAGTCTCCCTCCGTGTTCTGTACCTGGAGTCCTTTCTCCTACATGACTTTATTTCTCTTGCTCTCACTCTTCCCCCTTGGAGTCCTGGCTTCATAGTCCAGCTACATCCTCCGATGTCCTGCCTCTTAGTTACCTGGGTTATTGCTCTCATCCCCTCACTCCACACTGGGCTCTGTGTGCCACCCGTTCTCGGTGAGGAACCCATCTTCCCGGACAGCCGGGGTCTGAACCGACTAAACCCACCCCCACCACCAGTAGCGGAGAGAGCTTTTGGCCCTCTGTCCTTACCTGTGTTCTGCAGAAGACAGTTCTGCCCCCAGTTACAAGCAGTCTCCCAGGGGTGCTGATGACACCAGAGGGAACGGGGAGGCCAGGGGATGCTTCAAGCCAGTGACATTGTCCAGGCTCCTGTCATCATGTAAAAAAGAATTTGAGTGCGAGGCAGCTAGACTCAGTAAAGCAAGGACATTTATTAAGGCGAAAGTACACATTCAGATAAGGGAATACAGGTGGACTCCAGAAATGTGCAGCCCCACAGAGTTTGGGGGCTAGGTTGTTTTTTTTTCATTGTTTAACACGTATGTTTTTTTTAATTTCTTTATTGATTACATATGTGTCCTTATCCCCACATTACCCCCCCTAAACCCTGCTCATGCCCTCACCCCCTGTTTTCTATGTCTATTGGTTAGGCTTATATGCATGCATACATGTCCCTTGGTTGATCTCTCCCCTTCCCCCCACCCTCCCCTGCCTTCCCTCTGAGGTTT
>NW_005359881.1:1682246-1723071 GCF_000412655.1 Myotis brandtii
ATTGGTGTTTCTAGTTTCTTGGGATATATTCCTAGAAGTGGGATCACTGGGTCAAATGGGAGTTCCATTTTTAGTTTTTTGAGGAAACTCCATACTGTTCTCCACAGTGGCTGCACCAGTCTGCATTCCCACCAGCAGTGCAGGAGGGTTCCGTTTTTCTCCATATCCTCTCCAGCACTTGTCATTTGTTGATTTGTTGATGATAGCTATTCTGACAGGTGTGAGATGGTACCTCATTGTCATTTTGATTTGCATCTCTCGGATAATTAGTAACTTTGAGCATGTTTTCATATGTCTCTTGGCCTTCCTTCTGTCTTCTTTTGAAAAGTATCTACTTAGGTCCTTTGCCGATTTTTTGATTGGGTTGTTTATCTTCCATTTGTTAAGTTGTATGAGTTCCCTGTAAATGTTGGAGATTAAACCCTTATTGGTGATAACATTGGCAAAGGGCAGAGTTTGGGCGGTCCAGGGTAGAGCTGGGGCAGGGTAGGCAAAGCACCTCCTTCAAAATAGGAGGAGGGATTTACCCCCTTATTTGGTCTTGATCAGAAGTGGCATGGCATTATGGGTACCGGTCTATTTGCAATGCTAATGATGTTATAATGGCATTACAATTAGCTGTAGGTTATTCTTTAGTCTGGGTGCCTAGCTGGGCTGGACAGGATTAGTTTTTTTGTCTCTGGCTTCCTGCAAGCCTGTTTCCTGCTTTTGTACAGAGGGGAGGGAGGAGGTTGCCTGGTACCTTAATCTAGCTCTCCTGCCTCACAGAGAAGATGCATCTGAGGCCCCTGTCATGTCTCCCTAGAGGGAAGCACTTCCTGATGGGCTCCCAGAGGAGCCCAGAGTCCCCCAACGCCAGCCAGGAAGAGCAGGAAGATCTCAAGTAGAATGGCTTATGGCTGCTTTAAAAGAGGTTTCTGTTCCTTTGGGGTGGTAGATGCTGCTTCGGAGAACCGGAGTGGAAAACTCTATTCTCAGATCTTACCCTGAAATCCTTCTTCTCTGGTGATCTGGCCTGGAGATGCCTGAAGTCATAGGTGGACAGCGTCCTGCAGGGGATGGGCAGATGTATAAAACAATGCAAAGGTGAAACCATTTTCCTGAGGGATTTACTAGAGAGTGTTTGCATGATGGCCAACAGGGAAAACCAGGAAATCAGAGCATTGATTAAAACCAGAGTCTCTCAAGAGTCATTTATGCACAAGAGCCTGAGACCATTGTATCTCTTTGAAATGCTTCACTTGGCAGGAGGGTTTTATAACCCCGGGCTAGGCTTCATTGGCTCTGCCCGTGGGACAATACTAGTGTCCCATGACGGGTGGGTGGGTTAAGCCCATTCTCTTGTCCCACCCTTTCCATCTCATCACCTGTCCCTTCCAGGTCATTCTGAGAAAGAAAGGAAGATGGGAAATATTGGCACCTGTGTTTGTTTTCTAGGGCTGCAATAACAAAAAGCTACAATGAAAATTTATTTTCTCATGGTTTTGGATGCCAGAAGTCCAAAGTCAAGGTATTGGCAGGGTCCCACTCCCTCTGAAAATCACAGGGGAGAAACCTTTCTTTCTTCTTCCATCTTCTGGTGGTTCCGCACCTTCCCGGGCTTGGAGCAGTGTAACGGATACCTTTTCCATCTTCACCCCATCTTCTCCATGTGTTACTTCCTCTTCTCTTCCGAGGACACTTCTCACTGAGTGTAAGGCCCACTTGCCCTAATCTATAATGATTTTATGTCGAGATTCCTAACTTGATTATATCTGCAAAGAACCCCCTCCCCCTACTTTTTTTTTCAAATGAGGTCACATTTTCAGGTTGGAGTGAATGATTTTATGTCGAGATTCCTAATTTGATTATATCTGCAAAGAACCCCCTCCCCCCACTTTTTTTTTTTTCAAATGAGGTCACATTTTCAGGTTGGAGTCTTTTACCAGGCTTGGTTCTTTATCATTCCAGAAATCAACGAGAGTTGCAATACTACTGACAAAATATATGAAGTCTCTCCTTTTTCTTTTTTTTACAAGCAGTGCCCACATAGCCTGTAAATATATTAATCGACAACATTTTCTCCATTCACTTGGTTTTTTTAAGAGACCTAGAATTGGCCTTTTTTGTGTTGCTCCAACTGAATTTTAATTTCTTGTCAAAGACAACATTCGCATAACAGGCAAAAGTTAACGCGATTGTCTTAGTGCCTGTCATCGTCAAAGGTGATGCGTGTCAGTGGTGGAGGCAGAGAGGAGTGGTGGGAGCCATCCGTCCTTTCTCTGCTATCCACACGCGGATGGAGCTTTGGTGCCTTTGGTGCATTTGCAGCAATATATTTCCATCCATGGTTCTGCCTTCTGAACGTGCATTTAAAAAGCATCTTTGTTAAGAAAGATTGGTCATTTATACAACTATGCTCAAATCAAGGGTAACTTCTTGGAGCCTCCCATTGTAGGGTTCTCATTGTGTTGGAATTATGTTTTATTGATAATTATTTGAAATAAGTTAATATCTTAGAGCATAGTAATCTTTTTAGGTGGATATATAGTGGATGGTAATAAAATTTGGTAAAAAACAAGTAAACATAGGAAATAGAAAAATAAATAATAATATAAAATTTAAATATGGCTGCTACAAACTTTTCAAGTAATCAGCAAGAAACACACACACAACAAAATAAGAAGATACCACTTACTGAGAGATAAAATAATTTTAAAAAGCAAAAAAAATTTGAAATAGGACACATTAAAAGAAGAAGATTCTCAGATTGAATCACAAAAGGTGTACTATACATATGAGGCATGCCACAGAAGTGATTGTGGAAGGATAACATGAAAAAGAATAGGCAAAGGAATCAAAGCAATAAGGAACAAATGCAGATAAAAGATCCAAATCTTAATATCCATAGGTTTCCATTCAAACCAAAAGCATTCAGTGAGAAGAAAAAAAAAGAGCACTTTGTAATGGTTAATAGTTATACTCCAAAATATAAATTTAACATTTCTGAATATCTGTATAGCAAAGAACAAAGCATTAACCTTCATAAAGCAAAATATAAAAGGAATACAAGAAGTAACGGGTGGGAACACGTCATTAGATGGAGACTGTAGTTCACCTTTCTCGGTCCACGACAGTTTAAATAGGTTAAACATATGTAAGGCTATAGAAACCTACGTTCCTAAAATAATATACATTGAACTCTAAGCAAAACAAAAACAAAAACAGAGTCTATGTAATGTCATAAAAATTGACTATGTACTAGACCACAGAAAAACAAGTAAGTCCCCAAAATAGAAAGGCACAGGCAATAGTCTGATCACAACCCAACAAAACTAAAAATTCACGATTGAAGTAGAAAAAAGTCAATGTAGGGAAATTAATTTTGTTTGGAGAGTTGGACACACAATGCCGTGTGCAGATGATTTATTGAATTGTACACTTGACACCTGTATGGTTTTGCAAACCAATGTCACCAATAAATTCAATAAAAAAATAACAACTGGAAATGAAAATAATAGATCTGGAAGTTAGAAATGATTTTTCCTAAAGAACTCTGTGTTAAAACCTCAACTTAAAACATCAGAACATTTCAAGAAATGTTAATAAAACACTCCATTCCATAGCCAATTTTTCTCAGTGGTTAGAGCATTGGCCCACAGGCTGAAGGGTCGTGGGTTCGATTCTGGTCAAGGGCACATACTCGATCCCCAGCCTAGGAAAGGGTATATTCGGAAGGCAACCAATTGATGTCTCTCTCTCTCCCATTCCTCCCTCCCTTCCACTATCTCTAAAAACCAATGGAAAAAATATCCTCGGGTGAGGATTAAAAAAAATAAAATAGTAACACCCCGTATTAGAAGTTATGAAAACAGCTAAAACAATGTTTAGAGGAAAACTTTGGGTGCTAAATGCGTATGTCAATAACTAAAAAAGAATTAGCTTCAGTCTATCTGAAATTATCCAAATTATTTGTTACTGTCTTTCTCCTCCAAGTAGAATGAGAGCTTAATGCAAGCAACGCCATTCCTTGCTGCATGGAAGTCAGAACAAGGGCATCCTGCAAAGGTCGGGCCAGCACACGGGGTCTCACAGGTGTTTGGGTGGGGCTGGCCTGAGGTGGCTGCCCCTGCGGGAGACCAGGCTGGGCCGGGGATGGAGAAGGTTAAATAACAAAATGGTCCAGCAATAGTCCTGAATTTTAAAAGCACAGTATTTACCATGCCCTTTAAATTTTTTTAAAAAAATATGCAAATTCTGAAGCATGATGATTAGTAAATATTTTTGAAATTAAAAATAATGAATCCAAAGCCTCAATACAAACATTTTCCATAACAACAACAGGTTTCATGAGGGGAAAATCCGTCCATTGTTGTAGGTAACCAGTGGTTTATGCCTGCACAGTGCTTCCCTGTTCAAGCACCCTTTCCTATTGGTGCACACAAATTCATGGTTGGTTTTTTTCCTTCTTTTTTTCTCTTTCTCATTCATTTCTCTTGTTTCTTTTCATAAAATGAGAAATAGACTCAGAGCACAGGACTAAAGTGCTCTGGCTCTCAGTCTGAACTGTTCAAGATTCCATCCAACTGACAGATGGGACACTGTATGTGGGAAGGCATTTCCATAAATGCCCTGGATTTTTAATGGGCAGCTACAGGACAGGGGCGTGTGTATCTATTCGTCTATCTGTGGGTGGGCGTAAAACATCATGGCTCTTCCCTTCTTTCATAAATGCCACTACTACGGCCCATGAATTCTCCTGGGATGTATTAAATAATGACAAAATCACAATAACTACCCTTTATTGCACCATCCTCTGGGGATATGCACTCTTTTATCATTACAACAATCCCGTGAAGGACAGAAGACACAAGTTCAATGATGTGCTTGAGGTTGTAGGTTGACATGAATAAACTGACAGTGGCCGGGCTTGGAGTTGCAGACCTTAGCAAAGTCACTGTCAGTGAGAGAAATGCAGAGGCTCTTGAAAATATTTCCTGCTCTTCAAAAACACTTCCACTCACTTGCTGATGCTGGAAGTTTCTAAAAACAGACTTGTGTTTTTAGAGCAGCCTTAAGGTCACAGCAAAATCGAGCGGAAAATACAGAGATTTCCCATGTATTACCCTACACACTCAGCTTCTCCCACTATCGACATCCCCCATCAGATGGGCCATTTGTTAAAACTGACGAGCCTGCGTTGACACATCACAATTCCCCAAAGTCCACAGTTCAGGTTCACTCTCAGTTTGTACATTTGATGGGTTTGGATAAGTGTATAACGACATAGGTATCCACCATTGTAATATCCTACAGAGTAGTTTTACTGCCTAAATATCCTCTGTGCTCTGCCTGTTCCTCCCTCCCTTCCCTCTACCCCTGGCAACCGCTAATCTTTGTATTGTCTCCATAGACTTGCCTTTTCCAGAATGTCATAAGGTTGGGAAAATATGATATTTAGCCTCCTAGAATGGTTTCCTTCCACTTAGCAATATGCATTTAAGTTTCCTTCATGTATATTCATGGTTTGATAAGCTCATTTCTTTTTAGCATTAAGTAATAGTCCCACCCTAGCTGGTTTGGTTCAGTGGACAGAGCGTCGGCCCACGGACTGAAGCGTCCTGAGTTTGATTCTGGACAAGGGCATGTACCTCGGTTGCAGGCTTGATCCTGGCCCTGGTCAGGGTGTATGTGGGAGGCAACTAATCGATGTGTCTCTCTCACAATGATGTTTTTCTCTCTGTGTCTCTCCCCCTCCCTTCTCTTCTCTCTAAAAATCAGTGAAAAATTACCCTCAGGTAAGGATTAACAACAATAACAGGTTTTCCTGATATTGGATTTTTTCCTAACATTTTCTTCCCACCATGTCTGGAATCTGGAGCCTAATTGGAAATATGAACTACAAAGTTCATATTTACCCCAATTCCTTAGCTCTACCCCCTTTCCTTTAAAGTAGTAAATCTTTCATCTGGTGCTTTTTATTAGCTTATCCTTGCATACAAGAGCAGAAAGGAAGGTCGGGGCCATGCTAAAGAATCTTGAAAGTAGCGATGCAGACCTTCCCCACATCTTCTTGCTCTGCCTTCAGGAAGACTTCCAGGCCAATAATAACTTCAGAGAGAGCTCTACAGCCTTCAACCCTGGGACACTTCTTGAATCAAGGTCCATTTTCTTCTCTCCTATAGCCCACTCTTGCTTCCCACCAGTACCTCTTCTAGCTTAGAATTCTGCTAGTCATTTGCACCCACTATCTCCAGTGAATTTTTCCTTCATGGATGGTAATAGGTAAGGGCTTGCCATCCCCTTGCCCATTTGCCTACTCTTCAGAATGAATTTCCAAAATATGAGTAGCACCCTTTTCAGGATCCAAGGATCTCTATTACATATTCTCGGTCACTTCAATAGACATGGGTTAGATTGAAGAGCACAATAAGCGTAATAAAACTATTACCCCAAGTGGAAATCCCGAGAGTCCCTTGTACTAGAGGAGCTCTATAATGAATTAGATGTTCCACAAAATGTTAAGCTCTCTCTCTAACCAAATGGCAGCATCCCTGGGCCATGATTCTGGGATTCTGTGCAGAGATTATCTGCACTGCACCGAACAAGCCTCTAAGATAACGTGGTCCAACTCGTTCTACCTCTCCCTTGGCATCATCCAATTTCTATCTGTGTGCCCCTTCCTATGTCCATCAGATTCCCGCCCCCAAGCTAGTGACACTAAAAGAAGAATCATAGTTTCTTGCTGCTTTCCAAGCTACTTGGAAATGATGCCAGCAGTTTCCTGCATGAGCTCTCATTTTACAATCAGTCCAGGGTTCTGTGCCATCATAGATGCCACTGCTCACCGACTGCCTCCTCCTGAATTGTCAGCCTTCCTTGGTAGACAGTCCCAGGCATGATGTAAGTCCCGTTTGACATTCTTCTCTCCGTTAAAAGTGTTTGACAATCTCATCCTTAAACTGGAGCCCCTGCCTTCTTTCCCCAACTCTAACTCAGTCTTTTAAGAAAATCATTTCACTTTCTATTTTCTCCTCTCCCTTAGGGAAGTTATTGAGCTTAGAGAAGGAGGTTGAGTGGGGCAGATGCCCTTCACCTTCCAGAGAGAATGAGCTGCAGAGAAAGGGGAAGAGAAGAGACAAGGTGGGGAGGGGTAAAGCTGATGAATTTCTCCCTCATCGGGGGCTGGATCTGTGTACTTTGGCATCATTGTTTGATGAGACATGTTGGAGATTTTTAGTTGAGCTGACTTCCCCACAATCAGATACAAATAAGAGAACTTTCCAAACCCAAATTAAAATGCTATTTTGGACAAAATTGTGTTTGGCTTATGTGTTTCAGTGCCCGGTTGAAAACACTGCCCCATTCATTGAGTTTGTCACAAAGAGAGTTGCAAGGAAGAAAGAAAACTACATTCATTGAGTGCCTCCCAAACGCCAGACAGGTAACATGTCTTCCTGCTTAATCATGTTCAACGCTCCTTCCTCAGATCTAAACTGGGAATTATAAGCTCTAACATACAAGGTGGTAGGGATGAAGGGCACATACAAGTGCCCATAAATACAGAGTTGCTCGATACACGTAAATATCCATCCCCATCCTTCTTCAAAAATGCCTTGTAGTGGTCAACCTTCTCTTCCCTTCCGTATAGCTGAACATATGCATGTAGCCCATGAGCCTGAGGACATGACTCATATCCTAGAACTTAAAAAAAAATTGCAACTGTACAAACAGAGAAGAACATTTTTAAAGGCCATAACAGAGTTTTAAAAGCTAGTGTTTACCTTACTTATTCAAACTAAGTAATAGTAGCCAATATCCTTCCATCACATAGAAAAGGAACTAGTCCATGTGAGGTTGAAAGCCTTAATACATGGTGCTAATTAGCATTGACACTGAGACTAAAACCCATGTTTCTTGATGTCCAGGCCAAAACCTTTTAGGCACCACATATCCTGGGATGTATGATTAGAGAAAAGTATTTGTATTTTAAGAGAATTGCATTACTTATGTGATCACCAAATGGGGATATAATGAGGTCCTTGCTAATGGTAAGAGTGTAGATCTTTGCAAATGCACTCATCATCCCTTTACTCATTAATTTCATGCAAGTCTTTATGAATTTATTGCTTTACTTATTCAATGCAACTTTTTTTCTGAAGCATTGCAAGCAACAAGCATATTTCACAATTGATAGATGCTAAAACACCCACCAACTCTGCCAGCTTAGTTGCCATGGTGATAAATGGTTTAAGAAAGTCTCATTTATTTGAAAATATATTTAGAAATAATTGAGCCCCTTGAGAGCAAGATGTCCTAAATTCTTTCGATGGTAGTGCTTGATGTGTTTCCTTCTGGGTACCAACAGACTTTGAAGGAAAACTCTCCTAAACGTGGTAGCTGAGTTGCTTCCAGGTCTGTTCTCTTGATTACATCTTGGGCTGGCAGGACTTGTTGGGGCTCAGCAAACACCCACCTTGATCACACACCACCAGGGATTAAGAGAAGTCTTGCCCGGTGGACATTTCCCCCCTGTAGTGATTGTGCATTTGAATCTGATATTAGTTAGACACAATGTGATTAGAACAAAAATGAATTCTAGAAGTCTGACGAAGCAAACTTTGGAGAGAAAAGTGGGATAAGTACTTGTTACTTGGGCAAAAGAGAAGAGGATGGGCAGTTCGTGTAGATGTAACCCTCTAAACACTCTGATTCCACACATGGTTCTCACTCTTGGATTTTTTTTTTTGAACTGGGCCTGCTAGCATTCCTTTAATTCTTATGTAAAATAAAGTAGTAGATCCACATGACACTATGGATAATAATTGATTGAGGACATTCCACATTCTAGCACTTCACGTACATGCATTATTAGTTTCAATCTTAAACAATACAGCTATCCAGAAAATATTATTATTTTGCTCAGTTTATAGGTTAGGAACATTCTTTCCTTTTCCCCTCCCAGACACTGATTCTAAACCCTTGTCTGAGTTCTTCCTCCTCTCATGTCCGGCCTGACTCTTCCCTAAAGGACTTGATTACTGGTTGCACCCTTTCAGGATAAGCTTTTACTGATCCCCTCTGGATGGACTTTGAATTTACAGAAGGTTAAGGATAAAAGCTTTGTTTTCCTTGAACTGGTTGCACACTTTCAGGATAAGCTTTTACAGAAGGTTAAGGATAAAAGCTTTGTTTTCCTTGCTCTGAACATAATTTAGGTCATAGAAGCAAGGACAAAGCTGAAAGGCTCACTGGGAATTATAGTCCCAATGTTCTTTGAACATTCTCAATTTGTACCGAAACGTGGCCAAAGCTATTATTGTGTGGCTGGAGGGAAGTGAAAACTCTACATGATAACTGTAAGAAATGGAGGCACCTAATTTCCAGCACTAAAAGCTACCCAATTTTTCAAGAAGGTGTTGATTATTTTTCCTGGCCAGAACTCTCGAGAAGTTTTTCAAACATGGAGCAGTTAGCGGTAACATCTGCTCTGCTATTTAGTCGAACACAGAGCTTTCTGTACACAGTTCCCTGCAGCTTTGGGTTGCTGCCTCTTCTGGATCACATCTCCTCAACTTGTCCCAGGCAAACCATGTTCCTGGGTGTCTAACAAAGTAACACAATCAATTGGGAGTTCATGCGTTTCTTGCTTGGTTTTCTTATCCAATTTAAAGAAAGCAATTGCTTCCATGTCCTCCTGGAAGTTGGTTTTAGACTGACCTCCACATTTAAGAGAAAATTTCAGAATGATGTCCTTGAACATGATGGAGATACTGTGCTGATGTCCAGACCTTGGTGATGGGTTTGTGGTGATGCAGCCACCAGCTGGGCCTTGGCCACATGCAGGGCAGTGTGACAATCCAGGTTGTGGCTATGGAAGGAAAAGACCTGCCAAGAGGACCGAACCCACAATGGGGCCTCTTTACCCCCCTTTCTCTGTCCCCTCTCCCCCCTGAATTGGGTTCACACATCCCTGTGGAGCAAAGGGGGGAAGCCATGGGACCACAGAGCAGAGGCAGACCGGGCAGCGGTTTCCACCTTAACTTCACCAAAGCTCTTGTGAAAGCCACAGAGCCCAGGGCCCCACAGTGACCTACGGAATTCACGCTCCAGGGGTGAGACCAAGAATCTACGATTTAAAAATATTCCCAGTGCTTCTTATGAACAGGTGGCCCCTGGCCCATGGGCAGTGGACTGCTGAAAATAGCACCAGACTTGGAGGCAGACTGGTTTCAAATTCTGGTTCCTTTAAAAAAAATTTTTAAATTAAATTTATTGGGGTGACATTAGTTAATAAAATTATATAGGTTACAAGTGTGCAGTTCTATAATACACCATCTGTATATTGCATTGTGTGTTCACCACGCCAAGTCAAATTTTCTGTCACTGTATATTTGACCTTTTACCCTTTATTACGCCCCCCCCCCCGACCTTCCCCTCTGGTGACCGCCATCACTTGGGCACTATGTGTTTTGGGGCAAGTTATTCAAATCCTCTCAATAACTTTCCCTGAGATAATATTGTCTATTTTTTAAGTTGTTTTGAGAATAAAAATATTAAAATAAACCATATGCAAATAGCACAGTGCCTGGTAGGTTGTAGTTGCACAGAAATATAAATCTGAATCTTTATTCATTTGTCCATTTATTCAACAATTTTATTGAATGCTACCAATAATATTGTCATCATCACTAGTAGTAATAGTGTAAGTATTATTATTGGTAGTAATTATTCTACACTAAATGTTATTCTAAATGCCTTAGGTATATTGCCTTACTCAGTCTTCATTCTGTCTCAGTGAGATTACACATGATAATTCTCATTTTCCCGATGTGGAAACGAAGGCCTGGATATAATAAGGATCTTGCTGAGTTTCCACAGAAAGTAAGTGTTGGAGCTAAGAGTGGGCTCTATAGTGTGAGATCCCACCGACTCCCGCTGTGCTCAGCACGGAGGGTGCTGTGCAGTGATGCGCAGTCTAGGAGACAGATGACAAACAATAAACAAGTAAGCAGTTGCAAAGAAGAACAAGCTAAGAAGGAAATTAAAAGGCAGAATAATGAGGTGGGAATGATACTGATGTAGAGAGATAGGAAGAATCATCCCAAAGAAGTAATATTTAGGCTGGGACCTGAAGAAGGAGAGGGAGGGGCCACGTCACAAGTGTTGGAAGGAGCACTTGAGATCAAGGATGTAACAGTGTCCACTGAGGCGTTTGGACGGGGAATCACTGTGGCTGTACGTTAGTGCCCAAACTGAGATTGGAAAAGGTGGGCAGAAGCCAGAACAGGGGAGGTCTCACAGGCCAAATAGGAAATGCGAATTTTATTTGAAATGCAATGAGGAGCGCAACGGTTTTAAACCAATTTAGGCTCTTTAAAAAGATCACTCTGACTTTTGTTTGAAGAATAGATTGGGTAAAAATGAAGCAGAAGATGAAGCAGAGAAAGCAATTATGGCATTACAGTGGGGATCAGATGAAAGGTAATGGTGATTTACTCTAGGTGAGGCGAAATTAGAGGTCTAATTTTGAACATATGAAATTTCTGACCATTACAATAAATTTGAGAAGTGGATATCGAAGGATAAAGCTCCAAGAAGAGAATAAATGTACAACTCAATAATGAAGAGTTCTCAAAGCCAGGGGGGTGGTGCTGTCTCCTAGAGAGTGGTCGGGAGAGAGATGGGAAAAGATGAAAGGCGCTAGAACTGAGATCTGAGACATTTGAAGTTTAGGTGAAGTTAAAGGACCCAGTGAAAAAAGACAAAAGAAGAATCGGCCACGAATGTCTAGGAAAATCAGAACATGCCCCCCCAAACCAGGAGAGACATGTGGAAGCCATAGGGGGTCGTCCTTGGTGTGGGACATGAAGGATGATGAGAATAGGAAAACGTGCATTTAATTAAGAACACCCCCCGCCCCTCGCAATTGATCTTTAAAAGAACAGTTTCAGTGTAGCCATGAGCAAAATTCAGAATAGAGCTGTTGGAAGAGTGAATGGAGGGAGGTAGAAAGATGAAAGTCTGAGAATTTAGGTTATACAGGGATCAGAGAAATGAAGCAATTGCTGAAGTGTATTGTGGACATGCACAACTTTTTCCGTTTGCTTTTCTTTTTTTGTTTCTAAGATGGGCAATGCTAAAGCCTATTTAGGTCCTGCAGAGCAAGGTCCCACAGGGAGATGAGGATATAAGGAAAAACAGGTGGCACTGAAGGAATCAAGGACGGATTCGCTTTATAGGGTAGGAGCTCCAGACCCCAAGTGTCAGCGGGAAAGAGCTCTTCCTCCCTAGGACGTGAAGAGGGAGAATCTGCACAGATGTGATGCATCTGGAGACCTCCTTTTACAAGGAAGATGATCTCTTTTTAAAGAGTTCCGTTTTCATAGAAAGACAAAGTAAATTTTGCAAGCTGAAAATACAGCAAGGAGAAGAAGATTCGGCGATTTGATAGAAAGATGTGAAATAGTCAAAGATGAACGAGCGAGAGGCAGATCACCAGGAACTGAGTAGGAGACTTAGTTAGGGTGGAAAGTCCACCTGGGGCCAGTTGTCATTGACGTGCAGAGTCACTAGCCTGGAAGGCATGTGAGTTTCTCCAGGAATACTGGCCTCTTGGGTATAAGGCAGCAGGGGCAGTTTTTTTTAAGTTCATCAGATCTTTGGATCTGTAGAGGCAAGTGTGATGGGGGAGAGTGAGCTGGGAGCTCAGCGTGGTATAATCTACTGGATATGGAGGGAAATGAAGAGATAAAAGAATTTAGGGTTGGAGATAGTAATGTTTAGAATGGGTGAGTCACTGCCTTCATATTCTATAAATAGGTCCTTCCCTGTAAGTGAACACATTTGGGACATGTATCCTTTGTACATGCATGGGTGTTTGCTTATTTCAGATGTATATGTACTTACTAGGTTCCAGTACTAAACTAAATGATTTACAAATATTAATTTACTCAAGCTTCATAACCTTCACGATAACTCCATGAAGTAGAAACTATTGTTGTACAATTTTACAAATAAGAAAACTAGGCATAGAATAGGTAACTTTCTTAAGGCCGCACATTTAGTAAAGGCTACAGGGTTTGAATCCAGAGAGTCTTGCTGCAGAGTTAATGCTCTTATTTATGTGTGTAAAACTATTCTAATGAATTTTTCTACTAGCACATCACGTCCATGATAAAAACATAAAAATGGGTGGAAAATAAAAATTTTCTTCCCACAGTCCAATACATTTTCTTAAGCAGCTCCCAAACTCCATGTACTTGGAGCCTAATATTAAGGATGTGGTGAAGATCGTGTGTTTGCAACTTAAACAATTGAACCAGAAGGCTTCAATTATAGTGAGAAAGTAAGGATAGGTATTTGTGATTTCAGGGTGGGTTAGTTTACACTGATGACAGGTCCAAGGTATGGAATTGTGTGGTTAACATGAAGCAATGGAGAGTTCTTTGTGATGAGGAGGTAAGGGAATGAAGAAGACAAGGCATTGGCTAGGTCATCCACACAGACAATGGGAATGAAAGCAGTGTTGAGATGGAAGATGAGACTGTACCCCATCTGTTACCATCATTATAATAGGAGGAGTGAAAACCAGGTCATCAACAATGAGAGCAATGCAGATGAGAGACGGTGGAAGACTTATCCATGATGGAGGCAGACCCAACTATTGCAATGCAAATAATTGTTTATCCTGCAGGGAATTTTAGGCTATTTGATGGTGGAGGTTTGCAGTGTTGACTATAAAGGAGAGGTCATCTTAGTAGGCAGAAACTTGGTCATACTCAAGGGTGTCATCAAAAGATGCCTGGGTAGGGGACCCTACATTTGCCAGCAGCATCCAGGAAGGATTCCCAGAGAAGCTAGTACTTTGGATTTTGCAAGAAAAGTGAATATGTCAGAGATAGACTTGGGGAAGGAAGGCATTAAAGATGGAAGGCACAGCGTGAGTTAGCACTGAGGCAAGAAAGGATGTGATATTGACTCAATATGGCTTGAGTGTAGATATCATTAGGGAGTCGTGAGTGATGAGACTGAAGACGCAAGGCGAGGCCAGATCAGACAGAGAATTGCATGTCATTTTAAGGAGGCTGAGATTTATCCTGAATGTGTTTGGGACCCGTAGAAACATTCCAAGCTGTGGTAGATCATGGTCATCTTTGAACCCGGAGGCAGTGTTGAGATTTGATTTTATGAAGTTTGGCTGGAAGAAAGATCAGTTAGGAAGCTCTGAAATGGTCCCAGCAAGACGTGATAGAGGCTAAAAGAAGGGAAAGTAAGGTGTAGACTAAAAGAATAAGGTGAGAAATTATGGAAATATTTAGAAGGAAAAATGGCAAGACGTGGTTTGAGTAGTGCAGGGTCAAGAAGAGGGATGAGCTCATGATAACCAGCAGATTCCAGGGTGCCTGGATGATCTGGGTGCTGTTCACAAAAGCAGGAAAGACAACAGGGTCAAGAAGAGGGATGAGCTCATGATAAGCAGATTCCAGGGTGCCCGGATGATCTGGGTGCTGTTCACAAAAGCAGGAAAGACAGGAGAAGCACGGTTACAGAGCGGTAGCTTCTGCTGGGCAGGTGTTGAGTCTGAAATGTTTGGAGGTTTCCCTGGATGGTTGGGAGTCCAGAGGAAGAGAGCCCATCTCTTCCATTGGCTCTCCCAGAAGAATAAGAAAGTTTCTTTCTTTGCTAGAAGCCTCTGGAAAATATCTTCTTGTGTTCTGTTAACCTAACTTGGACCATATGCCCTCCCAAGATCGAACATGGTGCCTGGATATGGGATGCACTTATTTGATAAGACAATCTTGCCATCCCTAGAGCTGAGAGGAGGTAAGTCTTTGCCAGACTATATGACTGACCCTGGGGAAAAGGCAGTTTTCCAAAGGAAACCTATAAAATATCCAGAATGTGGAAACTCCACCATTGTCAGGAACAGGAAAAATAAATCAATCTTTGCTCCAGTTCCCAAGGATCACACAGACCATTGTAGCACAGAGTAGAGGTGTCCATCTCTGTGTAGGAGTACTGAGAATGATTTGATAGTAGATGTGACATTTAAGCTTGGTTCTTCAGGATCGTGCAGAGGGTTGCCAGGCAGAGAAAGTGCATGGACAAGAGGATAGAGTATTCTGACAGAGAACAAAAATGCTCAAGTGCTCAAATGCCAGGGGCCCAGACAGGAGGCCTTACTGTGCTTGTCTGGGGAATCACCCTTGCCTATGATTCAGACACCAATTTGTTTTGTCAGTCAAGTATCTTGTTTCTGTGTAGAGAATTACATAGCATTGTCTTAATCCATTTAATCTAATTTTTATTACAACTTTTTTTTTTAATCCCATGTAATTTTGACAGAGGAAAAGGGAAGGGGTATGTGTATTGCCTGGTGAATATAAGGGCTGTCATCATGGGTTTTGCCCTGTGTGACTCATTTTTGGACACAAAAGGGTATTATGACAGCTGTTTGATAGTATCTTAGGGAACTTGAGAAACTTACTTAACCTCCCCTACTTAACCTCTCTGCACCTCAATTTCCTCATCTAGGAAATGAGAGATAATAACACCTTTGCCACGGGCTCACTGTTAGGTTTAACACTATAACACATGCAAAGTGCCTTGTAGATTGTATTTCTCTACCAAGTCAGAAAAAAAGTGATTATTGCCATTCTCATTATTATTATTGAGGGCCATGGGAAAAGAGCTCAAGAGGAGCAGGGTAAGACCTTTGGGAGAAAAGTTGTCATGACTGGATTGCCAGCCAGTGAAACAGCAGGCTGAGTGAACTGCCTCCTCAGTCTTTTTATCATAAAGTAGATAATCCCTCAACTGCTTCTGCCAAGGAAAACTGTAATAATTGTAATTGCAACCATAGGATACAAAATATAGGGGTTATTTTAGTGAAAATACAGGCCTGGAGTTAGATAAACCTGCATTTTAATCTCTGATCAGTCTATTGCTAGTTCCTTTATATTGAGCAAATAACTTCTGTAATCTTCAGTTACTTTATAAAATAGAGCTAATAATGGTATATATTATTAGTGGTAATAAAATTAAATGAGAATGTACATATAAAGCCCTAAGCAAAAATTTGGTACATCATAAGCCTTAAGTAAGTATTAGTGATAACTAATATTGTTTTAAAGTTATGGGGCAGCTTATCCTTTTTTTTGTCCCTTTTATGGGCTATCAATTATACTGTAGTAGAGGTGTCCTATTTATAAGGCACTGAAGGGGAGAAAATCTGAGTGTGGGGACCTAATGGGGTTGTCAGTCATCATGTTGCTGACAACATTCAGGCTCACAGTCAGAGAGATTCTGATTCATATCAGAAACAGTAGGGATGTGAATGTAAATACAAATGTTATATGTTATCTTTTTTCCTTTCTTGATTCCTGAGAAAGACATATGGCAGTTTAGAGTACATTATAGCATTGTCTGGTGGAGTCAATAACATATTTAGATTTAATCTATATGTCAACTGTAGCACAAAGAATGTGGGGATAAATGGAACTGTGTGTGTGTGTGTGTGTGTGTGTGTGTGTGTGAGAGAGAGAGAGAGAGAGAGAGAGAGAGAGAGAGAGAAAGAGAAAGAAATATCTAAATCCTGGAGCCACAATGTCCCAGATTTGTGACCTTTGAAACATAATTTCACTCTTTTGAGCACCCATTTTCCATCCAATAGAGAGAGAAGTGCTGTACCAACCTAGTGTGTGCGGCCTAATGATGCTGGAAGAAAGTGCTCAATGCATTTGAGGCCCCTCTTTCCTTTTCTCCCAAACGTGACCTTGATTGTAAGTAGAGAGCATTTTTGACACCCAATGGAAAGATGAGCTGCTTCAGAGTACCTTTAAATTAGTTACAGAATCTGAGATAGTCTGTTGTCCTTCCCTCTATCCCAGCCACCCATGTCAAATGAATGATCATCTTTTAATATCGGGAACATAAAAAATGGGTGAGGCTTATTCCTGGGTATAATTAAGACACAAGGGTAAAGGGACCGAAACTGCCCATAATCACAGTCATGATCATCACACTAGCTAGCAGTCACCGAGCCCGGTCTGTGTGCCACTATTCCTTTACTGGAAGAACTCCGTGAATTCAGGCAGCCTGGAATTCTAATGGGGGACATGTAGCGCACAGTGAGTGTGGGGCTGACTGGGGAAGGCCGGCTGGCCACACAGAAAGGCCCTTGACAGCTCCTGAAGTGACTAGTGTTGAGGGCCTGGCTCTCAGCCACACCGGCTCATAAAAACACTCATATTCAGCCCCAAGTTAATTGGATTTAGAAATGCTGATTCAGGCTTAAAGAAACAACAACAAACCTTCCAAAAGGCTGATGGGTAAATCAGATCACAATTTATCCATTCGTAATAAGAAATCGCTGTCAAGCAAAATAGATGTTTGTGTCAGTCTGAGGGGTACATTGCCTCCCTGTAGGCAACTCGACCAAAAAAAAAGAAGGAAGAAGAAGCCAAATGTTAAGTGGGAGGATTCCTGGTGAGCCAGGGAGTTTCTCATTAGGTCACGTTAGTCTAACACATCAATTTCCAGATGGGCCAGAACTTCCAGATGGGCCTGGCGTCAGGCAGAAATTGATAGGATTAAATTCTGCCAAAATTTGCTTCTGTGCTTTTCTATTTGCTTCTGACTGTTTAGACACAAAGCCTTGAGGTAATTCTATCTCTGAACTAGAATGCTTTTCTAATGACTTTTCCTGTGACTATTCTAATGCAGGCATTGGCCCTACGCCCTGTAGGTCAACTCAGCCTGCCACCTGGTTGGGTACTGCCTGAGAACTAAGAACAGTTTCTGTGTTGTGGTTAAAAAAGAAATGAAGGGAATAATAATATTTTGTGACATGTGAAAAACTATAGGTAATTAAAATTTTCATGTCCACACACAAAGTTTTATGGGGACACAGCTACGCTCATTCACTTAGGCGTTGTCTGTGGCTGTGATGACAGAACTGAGTGGATGCAACTGACCACGCGGCCTGCCAAGCTGAAGGCAGGTACTATCTGGTGCTTGAGCGAAAAAACGTGCTGATGCTGCCCAAATCCATTATTTTGATTTTATTCATTAACCTCTCAAAGAATGATCTTATTTTCCTTATCATCCTGCGGGGACTACATAGGATAGCCCATTCCCACCCAACTTACTTCAGGTTACCTAATTTTATTGCCATAAAGTCTTAATTAAAACTGGAGCTCGAATATAAAATTATTTGGTCATCATGGATAACGGGTCATTTATTGAACAGCTATGACATGCTAGGAGCTTTCTGTAAAGCTCTTATTTAATCCTCAGAATCACTCTAGGTGATGACTCATTGCACCTCTTTTTAGGGATAAGGAAACTGTGCCCAGAATATGACTTTCCCCTAGTTCACCCAGGACAGTTGGCAGAGCTGGAATTTGACCCCAGGCTGCCTGACTCAACACTGCTTTTCTCCTCCCCATCACGCAAGGTCATCTCACAGTAATAAACTAACCAGGAGTGAGGAAGGTAACAATCCATTTCCTGGCAAAAGTATGTTAAAAATAGCATCAGGTTTGATTTTCTAAAGTTGTGTCATTACTAAAATCCCAACAAGTTCATGGCTAAGAATTTTCTCTGTCAAGAGTGAGTGTCCAGTGTCACAGCAGAGGTGGGCAATAGCGCAAGTAGGTGGCTGGGCTCACGTGAAAGAAAACTTGTGTGGTCCTCTGCTCAGTTTTTAACTGTTTAGTTCCCATTCTTACACAGACACGGATATGGAGGATAGCGTTTGAAAAATATGTACTAACTGCAAGCTCTAGGCTTTCGGTGAAGTAGCATGGAAAGGGACAGGTGCTACTCAGAGGCCCCCAACTGCCAATGTGATTTAGGAGCAGGGTTTTCAGGTCTTCTGGTTTACAAGGGAAGTCACAGAAGTCGTTTCCCCCCCACCCCCATTACATCATGTGACTCTTAAACTTGTACAGGCCAAAATGTGTCTAGCTTCGGGTCCACTATGGCCCATGGGCTGCCAGGCTGTGACCTTAGGCCAGTGATGGCGAACCTATGACACCCTTGTCAGAGGTGACATGCGAACTCATTTTTTGGTTGATTTTTCTTTGTTAAATGGCATTTAAATATATAAAATAAATATCAAAAATATAAGTCTTTGTTTTACTATGGTTGCAAATATAAAAAAATTTCTATATGTGACACGGCACCAGAGTTAAGTTAGGGTTTTTCAAAATGCTGACACCCTAAGCTCAAAAGGTTCGCCATCACTGCCTTAGGCTGTAATTGCCAGCCAACACCTTCTCCCCCTCCCCCCAACATTGCTCTTAGCTGGTGAAGGACTGTAACAGGGTTCCTCCACACAGACTGGTTCTTTGTTCTCTCCAGCCTGCTAAGGATACAGGCAGCAAAAGCCAGTCTGGGGCTTTAATCATCCAAATGGCCCTTTTAGCTCTAAGTTCCAGCATAACAGTTATAGCTAACAGGCTTTTGATCTCCCTCAGGGTACTGCCTCCTGATTAAAAGTCTTTTGTGCCTTTTAAAATTCCGTATCCACTTCTGATTTCCCTGCCAGCTAATTTGGCTGCCTTTTCCCACTTTCTTCTCAAGTCTGTTGGGAGTACAAGCACCAGAAACAGCTTGCTTGCTCGCATTTGTCATCTTCCTTTTCTAGAAGTCTGCATCCCAGCCAGGGCTTGGGGCAACCTGTCCTACAAACTCAACCTACTCATGCTCCCGCCTCCTCTGAAAGCCCCATAACAAACCCAAGTTCCTCCCTCAATGACTTCAGTTTTTGAAACAAAAGTAGTAAAACAGTTTAAACTGGAACAAACCTATTTTTTGTGGCTATTGAATTAGTCTTCAAAAATCATTTGAGCTAGCCTGGCCGGCATGGCTCAGTGGTTGAGCATTGACCTATAAACCAGGAAGACATGATACAATTCCCGGTCAGGGCACACGCCCTGGTTGTGGGCTCGATCCCCAGTGAGGGGCATGCAGGAGGCAGCTGATCACTGATTCTCTCTCAACATTGATGTTTTATCTCTCTTTCCCTTCCTCTCTGAAGTCAATAACAATATAAAAAATAGAGTGAGAATCAAAGGACACATTCTGTAGCAAGATAAGGCAGCGTTCTTCCAGCTTTCATATTTTTTCCTGGATTATTTTTACAGTTGTCTCACCCATGCCCACTTTTACAGTATTTTTAAGCTGTGCTCCACTGTCTTTCCAAAGCATTCAACTAAGTCTTCATAGAAACACATCTTTCTTTGCTGCTGCCTCACCCGTGTGCATTTTTAACTACGTGATGAAATAACAGTCACTGGCATAGTTGGCATGAACAGGCTTGGAAATGAACGCACTGAATCTTGGTGTGCCAGTGCGCAGTGTGGCTACCCTTCCCTGAGCACTTGGGGTGTTGGCAACATTGATCAATGTTCTACGGAGAAAACGAAGGCAATAGGTGAAGAGGAAGTCAATCGTGGATGTAAGAAAGACCCACACCGCCCACTTACCTTCCACAAGTCCTCTGTGCTACCCATATACCTAATTTTCTCTGTTTTGCATCTTATCTTATGCTCCAGGGAAAGTCAGATTATGAAACACGGTTGGTTAAAATGTCTGACTCCCTGCTGTGCCTAAGGGCTCTTGATTTGTGTGGTTGGTCCAAAGAGAAAGCTTGAGGTTCTGAGGTTGAATTCGAAGCTGTGAGTCCTAATACCCTCTTTTTACTCCTCACAACCAGGCTTTTCTGTGGCTGCTACCTACTTTGCCATCATCAGAACCTTAAGTGCCATTGCACAAGTGAGTTTCTGAATAGCCCTTCATGCTCAGCTCTCCGGTTTTTCTGCTAATGTGTTTATCCCAAGGAAATAAAAATATCCATGAAAAGAGAGATACAGGATTCTGTGTTGACTCATTCCCTGGCCCAGGAGGCCTTTTGATTAAATAGTACTCACTGTAGAAACTGAAAAAAGGCTTTAAAAGTACCCTATGGGGACCACTTACGATTAGATGACTCATATTTTGATTATGTAGAACTAAAATCTCAGCCATCACCTAATGGCATCCCTGGGTGAGGCCTGCTGCTAATCCTCGTGGCATGCCATGTCTTTTGAGATAGCTTGAATACATGGTCTTTATAAGTTAACTAGAGGCCCAGTGCATGAAATTCATGAACGGGTAGGGTCCCTAGGCCTGGCCGGCAATCAGGGCCCACTGGGGCCTTCCAGCTGCTGGCTGGGGCCTTCATTCCGTGCTGGCCCCTGGTGGTCAGCGCACATCATAGGGAGCAATCGAACTCCCAGTCTCTCAGTTGAACTCCCAAGGGGACACTTTGCCTATTAGCCAGATAGATAGATAGATAGATAGATAGATAGATAGATAGATAGATAGATAAATATAGATAGATAAAGTGGGCTAATTTGGAAGAACTGACTGGAAAATTCAGAACTACTGAGTTTAGTTCAGAAGGAAAAGATATGTTCTATTCCAGACTATTTTGTTGTGCGAATACATTTTAAACCATTTTCACTGATTAGATTGCACATAAGGGCTAATTCCCCTGAAGCTTACTTATGCATTGAGCTTCTATCTCAGTGCCTGAGGTTGAGGGTCTATGTCAGCATATGGTTTGCTGGCCATGACTCGGGAATGAAGGGAACCTTGGAAAAATGCAAATCAATGTGGAATAAATACAAACATTGTTTCACATGCCAAGTGAATTCATCACTTTAAAGAAAACCTTGGGTTTTTTACTTTGGTGACTCATTGTTTGTTCCATGATAGAACACTGTGGGAAGACAAACAATGGCTACCCAGCACCCCCTTGATACCCAAGAAATGGGAAGTGCTTTATTTCAGGTGCTGCTTTCCTTATACCATTTTGCCCCTTAACTTTTATCATCCAATATCATGTCAAATCTGCATGTCTTTAGTCAGTGCTACAAGGGCAAGCACAATGGCCCTTTTTAATCTTGACTAATAACTTAGACTCTCCATGCTGCATTTTTGCCATCTATAAAACGGGGTAATAGTAGTGACCGCATAGAGTTGTTGGTGAGGGAATATTCTCTGGTTCTCTCTCCTACCAGTGTTCAGGACTCCTTCCATTATTCTGGGCTCTTCTCTCTCTTTGAATGGTCTCTAGCTCATTCACCTTTAACCCCACATTCTGGGGCCTCATCTTTATCACCCAGTTCTGGATCCCCCCACAAAAGCCAGGTCAGTTGATAGGAAATTTGTGATTGGTTCTTAAATGAACCATTTTTTTTCCCTTTCTTCAAACACGTGTAAACTACAAGATGTGACAAAAGTAGGTTTACAGTTGTTCCTATAGAAAATAAAAAAAAATAATAATCTAATACAAGAATAAACTCTGGCCCTCGCCTGTTTCTCAGTGGTTAGAGTGTTGGTCCTCACACTGAAGGTCTTCGGTTCAATTCCCAGCCAAGGGCACATACTTGGGTTGCAGGTTCGATCCCAGACCCCAGTCGGGGTACAGTGCGGGAGACAACCAATCGATGAGTCTCACGTAGATGTTTCTCTCTCTCTCCCCCTCCATGCCTCCTTCCCACTCTCTCTCTAAAAATCAATGGGAATGAATCTTCCTCCCTTCCATTCTCTCTAAAAATAAATGGGAAGAATATCCTCAGGTAAGGATTAACAACAGTAAAGAAGAATAAACTCTGTTTCCTGTACTCACAGTTGTAAACCTACTTTTGCCCTGTGTTTTGTGTCCAAACGGCAAATGTTATTAGCTGGAATTTTTAGTAAATGGCGTCATTTATTTATTTATTTTCTTACTTGTTTTTAAGGAGATTATTTATGTTCATTGTGTTCTTGCCATCTGTTTTCATATTCCTTCATCAGAGGCTCCTGAGCTGAAATCCATCTGTTTCCACAGAGGAGCCGGTTTTTATCTTCATCCCATTGTGCTTCTGTGCATAGTCTAGAGCTGCACTGGTGCCCCGTTGTTCTGGATTCTCTTCTTGGATATCTAGCCAAGGTCAAGTGTGATTGGTACCTACTCCAGCCTTTTCTGGACTGACTCCATCCTTCCTCTTGCTAACTCCCAGTTCTTCCAACATCCATATCGGTTCATGACTGTCCGTTACTTTATTATGTGGCTCCTTCTTAGCTCATCCAAACTGTAGCTCTTGTCAATAGACTGAAGAAATCTAATTGTAATACAAAAACATCAAGACTAGGGTCATGTAATTAGCTCATTTGACAAACAATTATGGGAATTATAGTGTGCAAAGCATTGTGTGAAATTTATCACATAAACTCTGCCTTCAGTAACTTTATAGTTCAGTTGAAGAATACGCATATGTGGAGAGAAAATTATAACTTAATTATGACTAAATTAGACATTGGCAAAGGTGTTACAGAGGTACAGTAATGCACTACAGAAACAAATCCAAAGCTTGTGAATTTTCTAAATTACTTCCTGTCACTGCGGATGTTCACCCAGAACTTCATCTTCTGATGAGTTGTTTCTTGCTTGGGTGTCTGTTAAACTAACAATGGAATCAAGACAAGAGATACCTCTCATTGATAAATCTGAGTGCTGTCATTTTTCTGACTATGAAATCAACAACATCTTTTCCAGAGATTTCATCAGCATGCAAGATGGAAAAAAACATTTGACTGGGCTTAAAAAAATATATCTGTGTGCAACTTCTTTGTTTGCCACTAGATAGAAGCATGACTAATGCACCATTCGCTCATTTTCTCCTTGAAAGTCCCCTGTGTGATGAGGATAATAGCAGAGTTGTTGTGATCAAACAAATCAGGTGAAAATGGTTTAAAATGTATGAAGCCCTGGGAATTAGGTGTATTATTAATGTAACTAAATGAATAATCTGTGGACACAAATGAGAAAATACAATTCCAGCTCCAGTCAGCAAAGAACTGCAAAAATGTGGGCGAAAGAGTCATCATTCTGGACCATAATGAATGGCTTCCTTTCTATTTCCTTGCATCTATTGTCAGGGACAATTTGGTGTTCCACATATAATCTTCCTCTCTTTGTTAGAGCTGCACACAACATTTACCCTTCTGATAATACTCAGAAGATATAGTTATATGCTCATCTTTTGAGCTATCCACGAAGACTTATATATCTCAGGAGTAGAGAGGCTCTCAAAAAAGGCACAGGATTCAGCATCTAGAGCCCAAAAGAGGTAGTAAGCAGGTCATATTATAAGTAGTGACTGTAATCAGGCTTTGCCTATATACAGTCTTTTCTCCTAAAATGCATATTCTGGCTATATCATATTTTCTTTTGATCCTGATTATTGTGTTTGTTATATTGATCAATTGAGAAAGGGTAGGAAATAATTATAACAACTACAACAGTAATACTTTGTACACTTAGTAATAGTTGTAAGTAATTGGTAATGTACTACTATCCAAAATCTAATCACAAATTATAGCCTAATATAACTTATAGTGTTTTAAATGTGGAACAGTATCAGGTGTTTGTCAGGTTTATCTTAATTTAATTTCAAGCCTTCAAGTCAAAAAGTTATTTTTTTCTTAATGCGTTAAAATAAGAAAAGGGTTTTATAACTTCTCCCACTGGGTTGTTCAGTATTTAACAAAAATGACCTTTCTCTTTATTCTTAATTTTACTTTTGGCCATTTTATTTTATATTAGAACTAGAGGCCCAGTGCACAAAAATTCATGTAGTGTGTGTGTGTGGGGGCGGGGGGGTCCCTCAGCCCAGCCTGTGCCCTCTCACAGTCTGGGAGTCCTCAGGGGATGTCCTACTGATGGCTTAGGCCCGCTCCCCAGAATCTGGCCTCTCTCTGCAGAAGGCAACCAGGGAGATGCTCAGGGGATGGTGCTGGCCCCCGCCCACCCCTCCGCCACAACTGATCGCCACCCCCACCATCGCCATTTCCTCCCTCTGCCTGCTGACATGTGCCTTGACTGGCCTGGCACCACCTGCTTGCTGGCCCCACCCCCCGCCGACTGGTTGTTCTGCCTTTCAGTCAATTTGCATATTATGCTTTTATTATATAGGATCATAATTGAAGACAAAGAGTAATGGGGTGTCATTATCTTTAAAATAACATGTAATACATCCACAGGTAACTAAATTATTCATCGTTTTTATTCTTCATACTAGAGGCCTGATGCACAAATTCGTACACTGGTAGGGTCCGGCCGGACAGCCCTGATCGGGGCTGATCAGTCCTGGCTGGCCAAGGGGAGGGACCAAGGGCAATTGGCCGGCTGGCCCTACCCCCTGTCAAACTCCCAGTTGAACTCCCAGTCGAGGGAACAATTTGCATATTAGCCTTTTATTTTATAGGATTCTTCTTGACTCTTCTCCCAAGCTCAGGATAAAACTCACTCTTGCTATGACTTACTTTCTCTTCTCTTCCCTGATCAGGTGTATGTAAAATGTGTGGTCATGCACTAAAAACACCCAAATCCGCTATTTCCCTAGCCTCAATGTACTCCTCAAAGCCTACTCAGCCTGGCTAAGGTAGATATAATGTGGAATTTAGTTTTTTAGCATAATTTTGGGGGGATGTATATGTGTACCACTCTTTCTCTCACTTCACAAAAGTTTTGCTGACATAATCTGCTTATGATCTATGATTTCTTAAACTTGTTCTTCTGTGTTTTGCAGGCATTCTCTACTTTATAAGATATATGTGTAAAGAAAATTCTATATTTCTGTTTTTGTACCTTTTTTTATTATTATGTTACAGCATTTGGCTAGCTTTCTTTTATTCACTTTTGCCCAGTTCCCAACAGAATACCTATGGGAACTCAGGAAATGATTATAATTTGTAACTACATCCAAAGCTGAGGCTGATAGTAAACATATTGCAGGACCATAGGGAACATTTTTGTTAATTAAAAATATATGAAGCAGAAAAGAGAACTAGAATATAAAAGAGACATTGGCATATGGTTTTCACCTAAGGCAAGGAAAACATTTTTGCCTCAAGTAGAAAGAATATGAAATTTTTCACCTGACATCTTAGCCTGCAGATCTGAAACTCAAACACTATCAGCCCAAAACAGGGATATTTCTTTCTCTGCTACAGTAGATTATTATTTTGAAAGAGTGAGACATTGTTCCCCACCCGGCTCCAAAATTCCTCGTAGTCAAGTAGCTTCAGAGACTGCAACCCCCAGAAAACAATGAGTCAGACAGTCACAGGTGGGCTCAGTGGTGCTTTTTGCTAAGATGAGCTCTGGAGGGAAATGCCACAGGTCTCTGGGGCATTGGAGATTTCCTACCAATAGTTTATGTTTTCCAAGACAAAAGAAATAAATACTTTAAAAATTAGAGTTAATTGGGTAAAAGGAAAGGCACACCACAAAACCTGACTGTTGGCTCATCCAAATAAGCCCCTTCCCATTATTTTTAAGACTTGGAGGAAATCATGTCACAGAGAATGAATTTATGAGTAGACCAAGCTTTCAAAAGCAGGGTCAAGAGGCCATTATAAGAGAAGAGACAAAACAAAAACAGAAATTCCAAGGGAAATGGAAGGTATCTGGAAACTAGATAAACAAATCCAACACCTGAATTAAAAAAAAGGAATTAAAGACAGAATTAGAAATTCAGAATCTCGACTAAGGGATATTAAGGTCAAATTTAAGAAGCTAACAATGCAGAAGGAAATGACAAAAACAGTGAATATATAGGTTATTATCATAGTAATGGGAAGGTAATGAATGGAAATCTAATTTCAGAATTTTTAATTTCTTGAGAAATAAATCACAATAATTAGAATAGTAGCCAAAAATCAACAGATAAAACTGAAGAGGATTTAGCTTTCAGTGAGAATACAATGCAATATGCAGATGTTAGAAAAGAAAAGGACTCAATGGGGAAAAAAGGAGGGACATATGTAATACTTTCAACAATAAAGACTTTAAAAAAAGAAGAAAAGGACTATATTTCTAGAAAAAAGCATGAATTGTGAAGAAATAAATATCCTCAGTGCATTAAAAAAATAAGTTAAGGAAATAAAAAGATACCACTACATACTTATCAGAATAGTTAAATTGCATAAAAAATGAAAATAGGCAAGTTGGCTCTGAGATCAGTATTCACAGAGACCTTTCACACTCACAACTGTTTGTATGTGGCTTATATAATTAAGAGAGAATTTTGATGAATATAAATATCCTGATTCATATTTTTCTTTTTTTAAACATGTTGCTTTTTTTTCTAAATTAAAACAAACAAAAAAACGTGGACAGGATATCATCCAAATCTGATCTCGTCCCCCCCCCCCCTGGCTTTTTTTTTTTTTTTTTCAGACCCTCCATAAGACTGCAGCCTTGGAGGTGGCTGAAGTGGGCAGAGTCAAGTCTGCCTCAAATCTGTGCCACACATTGTCATTGGGTCCTGATGGAGCACTAATTGGAATTTTTCCCCAAAACATTTTCTTTAGCTTTTAATCTTACTGGCTCTTCTCATTGGGACTCAAAACCAGAAAGCCAGAGAGAGCACAAATTTCAACCTTTCCCATCCATAGATACCTTCACTTAATGCTATGCACCAGAACAAACAAAACCCTCTTCCCCTCTAAGTCTACCTTGGCATAACATTTCAAAGCCCTCATGTTTATCAGTTCTGCAAGAAGACATGAGGCCTCTCCACTATCCTTTAACCTTCCAGATGGATTAGCTTACCATTTCTCCTAAAACATACTTGTCTGTTACCACTAGTCCTGGGTTGTGAGATTTTTTTATTTGTTTTTGGCATGTTCTTATTTTCTGACATATCCAGAAGGAACACTCAAATTTAATTATGTGAAAACATTCCAGTTTGGCTGCCTCCTGCACGCCCCACACTAGGGATTGAACCCACAACCCAGGCATGTGTCCTGACCAGGAATCGAACTGTGACCTCCTGGTTCATAGGTAGACATTCAACCACTGAATCATGTCAGCCAGGCCTGATCTTTCCCCCTTAAATAGCATAGCTCTTTGCCTAGATTCTCAGATTGTCTTCTTAAAGTCCTTTGGTTTTAATAAGCTATGTCTCCCTGGTAAATGTTCTGAGTTTTGTTTCCAAGGTACATGATGTGCCCTTTGAATATGAAAATTCAAGTCTCCTTTCACTTGAAAAAGGTTGAATTATGTTTTTTTAGGTATTTATTCTATTTTAACTGCCTTTTCAATTATCTGAATATTTAATCTCCTTTCCTTGACTTTCATATGTATCACTTTTCCTCAAATTCATTTTATTTTAATAATAATATTTCTCTTTGATTTTTTTCACCTTTCTCCTTAGCTTCCCATATTTTCCATGGTGTTTATTCTTTCTTGAGTACCTTCTCATTTGGTCCTCATCTCAGAATTCTTCTTTTAAAATCTTTCCCTGTGTTATGGCAGTTCTCATTCAGTTTCTTGTTGCCTAACCATGTCATTTCTAAGTTCCTCTAGTTCTGATCTGTGCCATTCCTTAAAGCTCTGGTCACTTTTAAAAATTTCTCTTAACTTGGTTTGAAACATATTGAGTTTTTGTCTGCTGAATCTACTTCCTCTCCCCCACTCTGCCCCATCATCATTTTGTTGGACAAAGTTCATCCCTGGTAGATTCCTCAGGAAGGCTTGATGGGCTCAGCATTCCCCAAGTTCTTGTAGGTAACAAACTGTTTACATATCTGTTGATGTTGGAAGGACAGCTTGGCTGGACATAAAATCTTTAGTTTACATTTTCTTTCACTGAATTTTCTAAAAGTGTTGCTCCGTTACTGCCTTGCTTTTACATGTTGACTTTGAAAAGAATTAGTTAGTTTCTTTGCCTATGTAAATATTTTAGCTGGAGACCTGAAGTTATCTACTAGTATATCTTTGAAATCATTTTACTCGGCTATGTTTCAGAGTTAATCATTCTGGTTTAATCTTCCCAGTTACTCAGGGAGCCATTTCAGTGTGTCGATTCAGATGTTTTTCTATTTCTGGAAGGTTTTTATGACTTATATTTTTTAATTATTAACTCTCTGCCATTACTTTTCTTCTTTGTGTGTTCCAATGATATGCATATTATTGCCTCTCTGCCAGTCTTTCATTTCTATTACTTTCTCTTTGACCTTTATTTTTAATTTCATTCTTTCTGTCATTTTTATTTCCTCAGTTATTTTCCTACCTTTCTTCAATGCCCCTTATTAAATTTTCATTTTAGTCTCTTCTCCCTTGGACACTCACAATTTATTTCTTTATTCCTAAGAAAATGTAGTCTTTTCCTTCCACTTCTTTTCTGAGTTCAATTGCCTCCTTTTTTTTTTTTTTTTAATTAAATCTTTATTGTTCAGGTTACATTTGTTCCTCTTTTTTTTCCCCCCCCATAACTCCCCTCCTCCCAGTTCCCGCCCCACCCTCCACCATTTTTGAAGTGGTTGTTTGCGGCAGCAGTCTGCGGTGTTTACCTATGCCGCCATCTTGGTCTCCCAATTGCCTCCTTTTTATTTTCTCCTATTTTTGGCCCATTCTGGTTTAGATTTAGAATTTTTGATTCAAGGTGATTTTCCATTTCCTCAAGTGCCTGAGTGTATTTAATTCTCTTTGGACTGAAATTTAAAGTTATATTGTGCTCCATCCAGTGTCTTATATGTCCTCTTTATCTAAATTGCTTTTGGTACTTAGGAAAATATGTCTTTTTATTGTCAAAGTTCCCGTTGTATGAATACTATTTATACTGCCCTTAATCTTCTTTCTCTTTTTTAATCCTTTTACTCTCTGATCTTGTTTTTAAATACTACCTCTTGAATCTACCTATGGCCTATGCATCAGTGATGGCATTCTATTCTTCTCATTTTCTGTCCCTTTTCCTCACATTTTAAAAGTTGCATATTATTATTTAACCCATGCTCCCATCTTGTTTTAGTCCTAGCTGTACAATTAATGTCTGGTCTGTTACTGATTTTTTCCAGTTGTATTTTGTTTGAATGAAGATCATACTTTAATAAGTTGCTCAGAAAGGGCACATATATATTGTATTCCCCAAGTGAATAAAAGATAATGGAAATTAGTTTTCTTTTTCAATTCCCATAATGTGCCTCTTTTTTCCATCGGAGGTAGAGAAAGTGGTGAATTATTCCAAACAGTAATATAGAAATAATAGCGGATTTGAGAAACCTTTGCCGCCTCTAGGTCAGCTTTCTGAATTACCCAACCCTACATAACTGGTGAAACAGAGACCATTCAGAGTTCTGTTCCTTGGAATATATTTAACCTACATTATATGCTTAGCAAGCAGACACAACTAAACAAACATTTTTCGAATGTGAGCTGTTCAGGGGGGAAAAAACCACCAAACTGTATCTCAAATCCAAGCCAAGCGTAATGCAGCATGTGAATGTCTTAGGTAGTAGTTCTCCTGTGGAGCAAAATAATGTCAGGCAGGATGTAAGGTTCTGATACTAACTTCCAGTAAGTTCCTGTTTGTCAACTCCTATGAGCATCCGTGCGACATCTCTGGTGTAACGTCTCTTCCAGCATAATGGACAGAGCATTATCCATAGGAAACTTCACACATGCTGGTTCTAGCCATGGACTGTGGATGCTCCTTTTCCTTATGTTGCATTCCTTCTATGAGACCAGAAGTGAAAGCCTTGAAGAAGCATCACTCGGAGGAAGAACCAGATATGTGGAGAAGGTAGAGTATGCCTTGAAGATCATAGAGTGAAAGGAAGGAAGAAATAACAAGTGAAAGTTGAGGATTCTAGTAATGAGAAAGAAACAAGACACACTGACATTCTTCTGCCAACCTTCTTCCCAACACTAAAGAGACCGCACAGAGAGAGCCTAATGGACAGGACAGGAAGGCCCCAATATTAAAAAATATCAAAAAATAGGTAGGGTTAGGAAAAGAATCAGACTGCAATCATACCATATATACAAAACAGCCAGAAAATAGACATGTCTGCTGCTGCGGATGCGCTTCACAAAAGCATCCATTCACTGTTTTTTGTTTTTTTTCTAAAAATCATCTCCACTCTGCAACTTTTGACGACCAGTCACATCAGGAGCCTTAATGATTCAGGTGTGTTTGAATATGCCTCATAAATAATAAATAGCACCTCCAGACTCTCTGTCCTGTTCTATTAATAAAACACATGACTGCTTCTCAGAAAGTAGCAAATTCTATGACAGTTTCCAGACACTGTCTTCTCAAAAATTTTTTTATTTTTATTTTTTGGATTTCAGCAAGATCTTTTCCTGCAATTTTGATGAGCAGGGAATTGCAGCCAAACCTCCCATTCCATTGAAGATAACTTCAGAAGCATTTGCCTTCCTGAGGATGAAGCACTGTTTCTGAGGACTCGCAGAAATTGTTGTATTCTACTGGACGAGCAGGGCCTCCTGCCAGCCAGATCCTGCCCACTAGAGGACCCATGAAGCAGAGCGGCCAAGTGCCCATCCAAGTATCGTCATTCACAAGGACCAAGTCACTCCTGAAGCATAGAGCTCTTTGGGGGAATATTCAAATGGAGAGGACCCAGGAACATAAAGAATAGTTCCTGCCCTGTCGCAGGGGCTCAATGGTTAGGTGTCAACCTATGAACCAGGAGGTCACAGTTCAATTCCTGGTCCTGATTGGGGGCTCAGTCCCCAGTCGGGGGCATGCAAGAGGCAGCCAATCAATGATTCTCTCTCATTATTGATGTTTCTGTCTCTCTCTCCTTCTCCCTTTCTCTCTGGAATCACTAAAAACATATTTTTAAAAAAGAATAGTTCCTATAACATCTCTCAAACGTAGACCAAATATAGAACTTGGCACAGTTTTGAAGAGAAACTTGGGTCTAAACAAACTCAGAGTCTCTTATCCAGTTAGTTATGCTGCAGACCATAGTCTTCCCTAAAATCTCAGGCACCCGAAGAATGGAAGGGCCCAGAGAAAGATGGTTCACTGATGTCTTTTTGACCTCATGCAAGCTGATAACCGGTTTAATGCAATTCCTACCTAAATTCCAGCAATATTTTTGTAGCTATAGATAAGATTATTTTAATTTATATAGAAACATGGAAGGAATAGAGAGCAAAGGTAATACTGAAAAAGAATAATGTAGGAGGAATCAGAATAATCAAGACTGTGTGGTATTGACCGAAGGATAGACACACAGGTCGATAGAACAGAATAGAGAACTCAGAAATAAACCCACACAAATATTTCCAGCAGGTTCTCGACAAAGTTGCAAAAGCAATCCCATGGAGGCAGGATAGCTTCTTACACAAATAGGCTGGAGCAACTGGATACCCACAGGTGGCACACCGAACTTCTGTCTATGCCTCACACCTAATACAAAAATGAACTCAAAGAACCGCTGGTGTAAATGTAAAGCCATAAAACTTGTATTAAAAAGCAGGATAAGATTGCTATGATCCTGCTAGACAAAGAGTTCTTAGACTTGTTACCAAAAACATGATCCAAACGGGGAAAATTGATGAAATGGACTTCATCATCAACACTAACAACTTTTGCTCTGTGAAGGACTCTGTTAAGAGGATAAAAAGATAAGTCCCATAGTGGAAGTAAGTATTTACAAGCTATATAGATGAGAAAAGACTAGTATCTAGAATTCTCAAAAAACACACACACAAACGCCCACAAAAACAGTCCACTAGAAAATGGGCAAAAGACATGAAAGGACATTCACTGAAGAGGATACACAGATGGCAAATAAACACATAAAAAGATGTTCAACATCATTAGCTATTAGGAAAATTCAAATTAAAATCCCAATGAGATAGCACTAAATGTCTGTCAGAATGGAACAAATAAAAAATAATGACAGCATCAAATGCTGGCAAGGATGTGCAGGAATCAGATCACTCATACATGGCTGATGAGAATGTTTAACAATACAGATACTCTGGAAAATAGTTTGTCAGTTTTTAAAAAAATTAAACATATAACAACCATATGACCCAGTGATTATACCACTGGGCATTTATCCCAGAGAAATGAAATCGTATGTTCACTCAAAAACCTGTTCCCAAATCATCTTAACAGCTTTATTCTTAAAAGGCAAATACTGAAAACAACCCGGATATTCTTCAATGAGTGAATGGTTAACAAACTATGGTACCTCCATACCAAGGAATACTTCTCAGCGATAAAAAACAACAAATTATACATAAGCACGGCAACTTGGATTAATCTCTAGAGAATTATGCTGAGTTTAAAAAATGCCAATCCTAAGAAGTTACATACTCATTAATATAAAGTTCTCAAAATGACAAAATCACAGGAAAACACAACAGAGCAGTGGTTCCCAGAGGTTAAGGAGTGGGTAGGAGTGTGAGGAAAGTGGGTGTGGCTACACAGGGCAACACGAGGAATCCTTGTGGTGACAAAACAGTTCTGCATCTTGACTGGATCAATGACAGTATTCGGGGTATGACATTGTACTATAGTTTTGCTATGTGTTACATTGAAGAAAGCTGGGGAAAGGGCTGCTTGGGATTTCTCGCTGTGATTTCTTACAGCTGCATGTAAGTCTACGCAGAGGCCCTCATGGCCTGGGGTCAGGCCTGGCTACAACTATGAGTGAGCTTGGAAGCGCCTCTTTCATCCTCAGTCAGGTCTTCCAAGGAGACTTGCAACTCTCTGAGCTGTGACACACGGCCTGGCTACCACTATGTGAGTGAGCTTGGAAGCGCCTCTTTCATCCTCAGCCAGGTCTTCCAAGGAGACTTGCAACTCTCTGAGCTGTGCCTGAATTCCTGACCCAAAGAACCTGGGAGGAAACAAATGTTGTTATAAGCTTCTAAGTTTTAGGGCAACTTGTTATGCAGCAATGGAAAAAGAATGCACCTTGAGATTTTTCCAACATACTGGCTACGCCTTAGTAAACAGTCCTTTCATTGTCTTCTTCGAATATGCCGATTTGACCATGCCAGCTATTACCTGCTGGATCATCAATAAAACAATATTTCCAGGCATGTAAGTTACATTAATACTCTCCTCGGGTTCATTTTCCCCTAAGGTATTATAAGAACAGGTCGTGATTAAATATAGAAATGTTCCTGGATCTTGAGGACCCTAAATCCCTTGAAAGAATTCATATTTATTTTCCAAGGTTCGTAGGTGGGGAGATTTGTGTTTTTAAGAATTTAAAGAAAAAAAAATAGCTCCCAGCTTTAAGATGAGAAATGGAGGGGGCATTGTTCCAAGAACATCCAGAAGCACTTGAGTGCAGCACACCCAGGCACAGACTTTGGACTGAATGGTCAGTGGGTGGGTGGGTTCCTCAGGGACCCGGCGCTCAGTGTCCCAGGCTTGGGAACCTAGACGAGAAGAGCGAGAATCTCCTGAATGAATTTCACCCTCCTTGTGGGCTCATCATCCTGGGGAGCCAAGATGCCCTATTGCTGGAGCAGCTTGAAGACAGTGGAAACTCCAAGAGGGACAGTGGCATTATCTGAGGGCAAAAGCAACAGCGAACGGGGACCTTTACTTCATGGTTGTGGAAGTCAGACTGTCAAGCCCTTCCCCTTCCCTCCCCAACCTCTTCCACAGGTACCTGAGACTGCGTAAGGCTTCTTTTGTTCCGTTTTTGTTTTTCCTTTGACAATGCAGGGAAGATAGAGGTGGGGAACAAGCCAATTCTTAAATTATGGAAACTTGAAAACAAAGTTACAGTACTTGCACCGTGGATTATGTGGAATAACTAATACCTGCTATAATTTAAGTAGCTGTGATTAATGTAGAGAGAAGTTAAGGAAACTCACAGGTACCTTGCTCCCAATAAGGCCACCCCCTAGGAAACCTCACAGGGTGATCATACTCATTATGTCAGCAGACCAGGTACTCGGTACATATTTGCCAAATAAATGTATAAATGGGGAGCCCTAACTGGTTTGGCTCAGTGGATAGAGCGTCGGCCTGCAGACTGAAGGGTCCTGGGTTCAATTCCAGTCAAGGGCATATCCCTGGGTTGTGGGCTTGATCCCGTGTGGGGCGTGCAGCCAATCTATTTATTACAAATAAATAAATGGGGAGAGAAATATACTGTCTCTCAAGGCAGGACTATTATATAAAACCACAGTGTCAGAGTAAATATATTAATACTAGAGGCCCGGTGCCCAAAATTTGTGCACTGGGGGGTGGGGGTCCTTCAGCCCAGCCTGCCCCCTCTCACAGTCCAGGAGCCCTCAGGGGATGTCCTACTGATGGCTTAGGCCTGCTCCCCATGGAGCGGTCTGGCTGTGGAGGCTCGGAGCAGGTACCCCGTGTGTGTGTGTGTGTGTGTGTGTGTGTGTGTGTGTGTGTGTCCACTGGGGGCCTGCTCCCAGCCATGCTGCAGAGGCTTGGAGCAGGCTCCCCGGGTGTGTGTGTGTGTGTGTGTGTGTGTGTGTGTCCGCTGGGGGCCTGCTCCCAGCTGCATCGCGTAGGCTCAGAGCAGGCACCGTGTGTGTGTGTGTGTGTGTGTGTGTGTCCTCTGGGGGCCTGCCCCCAGCCGCGCTGTGGAGGCTCAGAGCAGGCACCCCTCTGTGTTGATCTCTCAGGCTTAGGGCCGCACCTGGCCCCTCCTCCTCAGCTGGTTGTGACCATTATGGAGTCCTGACCTCATTTGCCTATTACTTCTTTTATATATATATATATATATTTGTATATGTTATATATGTACATACATATATAATTGCATATACACACACATACGCACCATAGGAGTTAAGTACTCAAAGTTATGGAAAGAATGCTCTCTTCTGCAGGTATTTCATATATGCCCAGATTAATAACCCACTGTTTGGGAGGGTATGAGAATGGAATAAGACTGCTCAAAGGAGTAAACTAATAGTCTCAGCTGAGAGAGCCCAACACTTTTTTTTAATGGTGGCCCTTGACCATGGATTCGGAATACACAGCAGATCCAAAATAAGATCCCTAGTGTTCTAGAAGTTATTATTTATTAACTTGCAATAGACACTGAGAGGCAATTATTTGATTGAGTAGATGGTTCCATTCCAATTTGTGGATGAACATGCATATGATTTGTTTATTTTTAAATTGGCCAGAACCTCCCAATTTATGTTTCTTGGTATCAGCTGTTTCATCTGTCCTGTCCAGCTCATGGCCCTGAATGATCACCAGCATTTTTCTGTCACTGCCCGGGCTCAGAAATGCCTGACACCAAGCTAGTGACCTGACATTGTCATTGGCCGGCTAGAGCTGAAAAGCCAGCTGTGATAGGCAACATGATCACCTGAATGTTAGACAGACAGGGGGCACAATTCTGCTTTGGCTTATTATCTTTATACCCTTGTAAAGATTGCCAGCTTAACTTCTGGAACACTAGGGATCTTACGTTGGAAATGTAGAGTGGAAATGAGAATACATTTCTTATAAGGAGGTTGCAAACTGGTACACAATAGGTGCTCAATCATCTGATAGCTTTTCCCTCAGACAGAATGTGAGTCTTGGTCCATGTACTCGGTTTATAGTTTTGGTGTGAAGACTAAGTAGCATGGTTACTAGGCCACGAGTTCCTTGAGTTGGAGACTCTCCCACATAGCGTGGTACATTTGGTCTGAGCATAGCACTTAGCGCAAGGTAGGTGCACAGACACCATTCTGACTTGTCTTAGCTGGGATTTTCCCGTCCTCTGGCCACATGGCTGCAAATGTGTCCTCAAACTCCACTCATCCAGGGTCATGGAATCATGTTTTGCTTTTAGCATTTCTTGGGTTTTACTTTAATGACTGTGCTGTTCAAAAACTCCCTAGCCTGACTCAGCAATTCTCAAATGACATACTAAGTGCTCTCTAAAGTACATTAAAAGTTTATTGCTGAATAAAACTTAGGGTAAGCAAAGTGCCTAAAAAACCAAACAAAAGGCATGCAATTAAAAGTGTTTGCTCAGATTGCAAATTCATGGGAGATTACTTAATGGTAGGAAATGTCTCAAGAAAAGTTAGGTCAACTAATTCCATCCTCTCTCTCTTTCCATCTTCTTCCATACAGCTTGGTTAGGTGTGTACAAAAATAATAATAATAACAGATAACATTTATTAGCTATGAGTAGTTCAGATACTAGGAGCTCCTACTGTGTGCCAAGCACCTAGTGTTTTTCATGTTTGACTCATTTGTTCCCATAATAACTTTATGTGGTGGGTGCTTTATCATCTCCACTTTACTGGTGAGGAGATTGGAGCACAGGAGGGTTAAATATCCTGCCCAAGGTCACACAACTAGTATGTTGTATAGACAGGATGTAAACAGTAATCAGATCCGAAGTCTAAATACTAGAAAGAGTCGATATTGGATATTGCATCTGAAGAATACAAGAAGCTACCATCCATTGGGAAGGCATACTTTGTCCTGTACAAATTTAGCCGCATATTTCAATGTCATATGCTAATTCCCTTCTAATGAAGCCATACATTTTAGGCAACACAGAACTGTAGATAAGAAAAATATTGAAAATATCTATTATCATTACCAAATATTATATAAGTACTTAGTGTGTGCATTCGTATTTATTTGTTTCAGACACCTCTTGTTCACTCACCTCTTCAATTACTCTTGGCCTTACCTCTCATTGTAGCTGCCTCTACAGGGACAAGTTCTGCATTGGCTTCCACAGTTTCTTGCAGGTGCAATCTCCTATTTTATTGTTTTAGGTCCTTCTCACTTCCTATCTGTGGGCACCCCTGGAACAATTAGTACTCACAGATGAAGTCTGTAGAGGCAGACACCTGTATAACAACCCTGACCTATGGGACTGGCAGCTAGCAGACCCATGCTTCCCCCTTCTTACTCAGACTTACTGATGCGTCTGAAACACATTTCATAAGGCTCTCCAAAGGCTCATGGTATGAAGCAGGGGTCCTCAAACTACGGCCCGTGGGCCACATGCAAATACAAATATTGTATTTGTTCCCGTTTTGTTTTTTTACTTCAAAATAAGATATGTGCAGTGTGCATAGGAATTTGTTCATAGTTTTTTTTTAAACTATAGTCTGGCCCTCCAACGGTCTGAGGGACAGTGAACTGGCCCCCTGTTTAAAAAGTTTGAGGACCCCTGGAAGTGACCAGTTATCTATCCACTGGGTGGCCAACTTCTGGTGCAGGCTTGTGTTGAATTCCCTTCCTTCCCCATTTCCTTTCCTCATCCCTAGCTTTTCCTCTCTGCAGTCACGTTCTCAAATAAGCTACTCATCATAAACATTCACCTCAGATATTGCTTTGGGAGACACTAGGCCAAGACAAGCACAATTCCACTTATATTTTCTCTATTCAATTTTTTCTTTTATTGCTAAAATATAATACAAATTAGAACTTCCAAAGAAATATTGTAAGTTTCATTGCATGTCAAAGGTCATGGATTTAGTTTATAGCTTTTAAAAAATAAGAACTTTCTGTGGTAAAAGGTTTGCAGGCTGAGAAACATCTATTGCGGGCCAGCACTGGTGTGGTGATCAGAGCTGGTGATATAGTGATTTATGTCATATGTGTCTGGAAAACAAATTGAAGTCATTCTCCAAGCCAGATGCCAGTTTCCAGAAAATTATATGATATCACATACAAGTCTTAGTGGGGGCATTATGACTTTTAAAGGGCATACATTTTATTAAATGTAAATGTACATATGTGAAATATTAATGGGGCGATGTTTGACTTATCCCATTTTTTTAAATGAGGAAGATGATGGATGACTGTGGAATGATATATTGGGATTCCACTATCAAGTGGCAGTTTCTTTTGCTGAATCAAGTTCAAAATCCAAATACTTCTCAGCCTAGCAAGCAAACTTTGCCATTTCTAAGCGGCTATTAATAATGTGGGCAGTGGAGAAGGGGAGGAGTAGGTCAAAATGTCACCTTGAGGCATCTTGGTCATCAATTGTTAGGATTCTCTGAAGCAGGGTTTTCCAGCTTCAGCACTATTGATATTTATTCTTGGCTGGATAATTTTTGTTGTGAGGAGCTCTCTTGTGCTTTGTAAGATGCTAAGCAGCATCCCTGGCCTTGGCTGAATAGATACCAGTAGTATCATCTACACTGAAGTCATGGCAACCAAAAATGTCTGTGGACATTGCCTAATGTCCCCTGTGGAACAAACTCACCCCTGGTTGAGAAACACTCCCTTAGGGCCGTGGTCGGCAAACTGCGGCTCGCGAGCCACATGCGGCCCTTTGGCCTCTTGAGTGTGGCTCTTCCTAAGTCTTAGGAGTACCCTAATTAAGTTAATAACAATGTACCTACCTATATAGTTTAAGTTTAAAAAATTTGGCTCTCAAAAGAAATTTCAATCGTTGTACTGTTGATATTTGGCTCTGTTGACTAATGAGTTTGCCGACCACTGCCTTAGGGCAATGCACTGCTAATTGACTGGTGTGGTGGGTTACCTCACAATACAGAACAGAAAGGTTCAAGGTCTTAGCGTGAGGTTCTTCTGGGAGGATACAGGACAGTGAGATGGTCAAGCCAAATCCCCAGCATGCATTGAGCAGGCCAAGATGGGTGGCCTAAAGCAGTGGTTCTTGAACTTTGGTGGTGTATGAGTTTCCTAGGGTGCTTGTTAGAACAGATTCCTGGATCCCACCCTCAGTGAACCTAATTCATTGAGTCTGGTGTCCTGATGAAGCTGATTTGTAAGTCTAATGATTTCGTTCCTCACAGCCTCTGGTGTGATGCTGATACTGCGGGTTTGGACTAGCTTTAACTAGCTTTGGACTAGAAGTTAGGAGATGCTGACTTGGGGCAAGTCCCTTAAACTCTATTTGTTTCCGTTTTAAGCAGAATGAGACAGATAAGTAGATAAACAAGCAAGAGAGGGGAGAGGGGGCAGGGTAGAAAAATATAAAGAAGGCATTGGGGCAACTAGGGAGGTCAAGAAGCTTTTGTGTTGAAAGTGATAGTATGTGGAGTCTCCTAAGTTATGAACATTGTTACAGCTACACTCAAAACATAGCCTTTGAATTAACTGATAATGTATGCACTGCCAAAGCAATCTATAGATTCAATGCACTCCCCATTAAAATACCAACGGCATATTTCACAGACTTAGAACGAACTCTCCAAAAATTCATCTGGAATAAAAAAAGACCCCGAATAGTTGCAGCAATCCCAAAAAAGAAGAACAAAGTAGGAGGGATCTCAATACCAGATATCAAGCTGTATTACAAAGCCACTGTTCTCAAAACTGCCCGATACTGGCACAAGAACAGACATATAGACCAATGGAATAGAATAGAGAACCCAGAAATCAACCCAAACCACTATGCTCAATTAATATTTGATAAAGGAAGCAAGAGCATACAATGGAGTCAAGACAGTCTCTTCAATAAATCGTGTTGGAAAAATTGGACTGATACATACAAAAAAAAAAGAAACTAGACCATCAACTTACACCATACACAAGGATAAATTTAAAATGGATAAAGGACTTAAACGTAAGATGGGAAACCATAAAAATCTTAGAGGAATCCACAGGCAGCAAAATCTCAGACATATGCCGAAGCAGTATCTTACCGTTACAGCTCCTAGGGTAAGGGAAACTAAAGAGAAAATAAACAAATGGGACTACATCAAAATAAGAATCTTCTGCACAGCAAAAGAAATGATCAACAAAACAACAAGAAAGCCCACTGCATGAGAGAACATATTTGCCAATGTTATCTCTGATAAGGGTTTAATCTCCAACATTTACAAGGAACTCATACAACTTAACAAATGGAAGATAAACAACCCAATCAAAAAATCGGCAAAGGACCTAAATAGATACTTATTGAAAGAGGACATACAGAAGACCAAGAGACATATGAAAACATGCTCAAAGTCACTAATCATTTGAGAGATGCAAATCAAAACAACAATGAGGTACCATCTCACACCTGTCAGAATGGCTATCATCAACAAATCAACAAA
>NW_005359881.1:1723179-1741408 GCF_000412655.1 Myotis brandtii
CACTTCTAGGAATATATCCCAAGAAACTAGAAACACCAATCAGAAAGGATATATGCACCCCTGTGTTCATAGCAGCACAATTTACAATAGCTAAGATTTGGAAACAGCCTAAGTGCCCATCAGCAGATGAGTGGATTAGAAAACTGTGATACATCTACACAATGGAATTCTATGCTGCTGTAAAAAGGAAGGAACTCCTACCATTTGCAACAGCACTGATGGACCTGGAGAGCATTATGCTAAGTGAAAAAAGTCAGAGAAAGATAAATATCACATGATCTCACTCATTTGTGGAATATAATAAACAACATAAACTGATGAACAAAAACATATCCAGAGACAGAAAAGCATCAATCAGACTGTCAAGCCTCAGAGGGAAGGTAGGGGAGGGTCGGGGTAAGGAGGAAAGATCAACCAAAGGAGTTGTATGCATGCATATAAGCCCAACCAATGGACACAGACACCAGGGAGGTGAGGGTATGAGCGGGGGTGGGGGGCAATGGGGAGATAATGACACATATGTAATACCTTAATCAATAAAAAAAATAATGTATACACTGGAAATTATAGCAGTGTTGATTGTATTGATTATTGTGTTAGCTATTAATAATAAATACTTTATAGCATGAATTTATTTAGTTTTTTTCTCCTGTACATTTATTAACCCTTGGGGACCATGAGAAGCAAAGTATTATCCCAAAGGCAAGACAAAAAGAAAAAGCCACACTTATTGAGGTTGCATTGCCATTATAAACTGAGTAAAGTAGGCATCCCGTGTCCTCATTTTCCATCCATGTGGCACTGTTGAGGCTGAGTTTAGGAAATGACAAGACGGGTTCTAGGTCAGCTTCTGGCCCAGTGTTGAAGCCATCTCTTGGGCCCCTGGATAGAACAGTGAGGTGGTTTATGGGTTTAAAGCTGTTCATATCTAGGCTAATCTCATTTCTATTCTTGAGTCCCTACCTATGACCATTGGGTGGGCAAATGGTCCAAGCTATTCCAATCCTAATACCCAAGTGCCATATGGCCCCATTAATTGGACCAATAGGCGAGCATTATAATGATTAGTTTTATGTATCAACTTGGCTAGCTAGATTAATGAAACACTAATCTATATGTTGCTGTGAAGGTATTTTGTAGATGTGATTAACATCTAAAATCAGTTGACTTAGCCCTAGCCGGTTTGGCTCAGTGGATAGAGCGTTGGCCTGTGGACTGAAAGCTACCGGGTTTGATTCTGGTCAAGGGCACATGCCTGGGTTTCAGGCTCAATCCCCACTAGGAGGCATTCAGGAGGCAGCTGATCAATGATTCTCTCTCATCACTGATATTTCTCTCTCTCCCTCTCCCTTCTTCTCTGAAATCAATAAAAATATATTTAAAAAATAAAATAAAATCAGTTACTTTAAAGGGTGACATTTAAAGTAAAGGTTACCCTTGGTGATGTGGATAGACCTCAGTCAATCAGTTGAAAGCCTTCAATGCAAAATCTGGTATTTTTCCAAAGAAGAAATCCCACCCCAAGATTTCAGTCTTAACTCTTGCTATGTTTCCCGCCTGCCAGTCTACCCCACACATTTCAGATTTGCCAGTCCCCACAATTAGGTAAGCCAATTCCCTAAAACAACACTCTTAATATATATACTTATAGAGGGTATCCCCCAAAATGTATACACACACTTTAAATAATTATAAAGGCAGTGTTTATTAAAATACATTTCATTTTCAAAATTGAGCTATCAGCTCTTAAAGTATATATATTTGGGGGGAGACCCTGTATGTTTCCTACTTCTTCTCTTTCTCTTAAACACTGACTGATACAGTATGTGACTAAGCTGAATCAATCAGAATATTTTCTTAGGGTTTAAGAAATCTCTTTTCTTCTCTGGTTGGAAATCTTCAAGGATGTGGTAGAGCCCTGAGCAGATGTCCCACACAGGGTCAGCTGGTTGGAGAGCAGTGATGCCCACATGCCCAGATGCAGAGGCCGGAGATGGAGATAGAGAGCACGTGAGCCCTGTCCCAGGTCAGCTGGAGATCAGCTGCAACCCCTTTCTTCCCGTACCTGGTTTACGTGGCATCAAACCTTCTTCTGGCTTAAGCTAATTTGTAATGTGGCCTGTCACTCAGCACGTTTTTGGGATTGGCAGGAAGTCAGTACTGGAGTTTCAGTTCTAAGGGTGTGTTTTTTGTTGGTTGGGTGGGTGGGTTTTTTTGAGTCTCTTGAGATAATTTGGTATTAGGATTGTACGTCTTTGAAGGCCATGGGGAGTGATAGCTACACCTGTCCTTGTTTCCCATGTAGAAAAACATACATGGCTCAAGCAATCATTGTTCTCATGCTTAAACAAACACTAAAGATAAATTGAGACTTAGGCCCTACCCTGCTGTAATGCACATTGCCACCCTCAGCCCCTCGGTCTGAAGAGTCCTGTGTCTATTTTCTGATCCTTATCACTATCACAGCTGACTGGCACAAGGCCAGGCATCTTACCCAGAGAGGCACCTGTGCAGGCTAGCCGGTACCCACCGTGTGTGAGGCCTGGTTCCGAAAGATGAGCTGGGCTGCTCAGGTCCTGTTCTCGGGAACTTAGAGGTAGGCCATCGTGAACCTGAGTTAGAAGCAGGGATAGGTGGGAAGTCACACTAATGATGTTGAGTTGAAGACCTGTTAACGTAAGAGGTATCTGTAACCGATAAGGAAGAAGAGCAGGGGAAGAAGATGCCAGTTGGAAGGGACAAAAGCATTGAGCCGATGTGCAGTGAGAAGCAGGTGCCACGGGAGGGAGGCTGCGCAGATGAGTGGGCTCCAGCCCTGCTCTCATCAGGTACAATGACGCGGAGTGTCCTGCCGTGTAAAATCGGGGTTCCTCTGCCTGAGTTACACTGAGGTTAGCCTCCATCCCGTACACCAAACAGGCAAGGCTACCTGGAGCGCATTCCACGTGACTGGAAAGTGCGTCTCGTGGGCAGAGGCCCAGACGGCGACATTTTAACTGAAAACAACAAGAACTGCTTTTTAGATGGCAAAGCTTCTTAGTAGGAACACTTTCAAAATGTAAATTCCACTTTCAAAATGTAAATTCCAAGCATCTGTTAACGTTTATAGAGAACAAACAACTCTCAGAGACCCTAGTTCTTTTTAATTTTTTTAAATTGATTTTAGAAAGAGAAAGAGAGAGACATCCATGTTTATGCATTCATGGATTGATTCTTGTAGGTGCCCTGACTGGGTATGAAACCTGTAACCTTGGCGTATGGGGACGATGCTCTAACCAACTGAGCTACCTGGCCGGGGCAACGCTATTTCTTAATTAAGTGATTTATTTCCTCTGTGAATACACAACTGCTATTTTAGATAAATATAATATCGAGGTGTGTTATTAGGTAATCCATAAATCTCATTTTTTTTGTGGCAGGAGGAAACTTTGGGAGGTGATGGGTGTGTGTAGGACCTTGATGGTAGTGATGGTTTCATGGGTACATACTTACCCCCCAAATTCATCAAATTTTATGCCATCAATATGCATGGCTTTTTATAAGTCAATATAAAAATTAAAGTGATTAGAAAAATCTCAATTTTATTGCTGTAGATTTTTTTAAGGAGAAAAATCCCCCACAAATAATTCTTTTTTTAATGACAATAAAATAATTTAGAGAACAATCGAGATTGGTACCCAATGATAGTCAGGTTTTTTTTAAAGAAGAAAGAAATGGTCCTAGTCTTAGAGGAAAGCGAGAAAGGTGATGGAACAAACTGAGAAGGTTAAAAAAAATTATGCCAGTTCTGTACCAGGCTGTGTTGTCACTTTTCCCTTCAATAGGAAAGGCAGATTATAATGTCAGTCCAGGGACATAATCAGGACTAATCCGAGAGCAGCGTTAACTTGCACAGCTTGGGAATGGCCTTTCAACAGGCGCTTAGTGTCTGGCTGTCCACTTGTGTGAGACGGATGAGCGCAGGTGCCATCATTAAGGCCACAGCATTTGGTTATGATAATGGCCCCTGATGACCAAAGAGATCAATAAATTTAACGGAACTGCGATTGAGAGCAGGCAGCAGGTGACACAATTAGTTCTAGTCACCTCATTCTAAATTCAAGGCTGGAGTTGTCAGTGCAGGAGCCAAAAGACAGGGGGAGAGTTGGCCAAGAAATCCTGTCTCTGCCTCAGCTTCCCTTGTGATTTCTGGTTGGAGGTGTCAGGGACCCAAGCTTTACCAAATCGCACCAGATCGTGGTTTTCCCAGTGGGCAGATTTTCCTAGAGTTTTAAAAGTAGGGGTCAAACCCTAGCCTGTTTGGCTCAGTGGATAGAGCATCGGCCTGTGGACTGAAGGGTCCCGGGTTCAATTCCCGTCAAGGGCACATGCCCAGGTTGTGGGCTTGATTCCCAGTAGGGGATGTGCAGGAGGCAGCTGATCAATGATTCCCTCTCATCATTGATGTTTTTACCGCTCTCTCCCTCTTCCTTCCTCTCTGAAAGCAATAAAAATATGTTTCGTGTTTTTTTTAAAAAGTGGGGGTCCAATGTGGCAGTCAGCTACAACTGCCTACTCCCTTTTGATTCCACAAACATCTCATAGCTGCTCTGACGGTGTGTTGGGAAATGCTCTCAGCCTTCTGAAGGAGGCAGTCTCATGGAGATGCTGAGGGCAGTGTGCAGTGGTATCAGACATTGAGGTGTGCTCACGGGCTCTATGGAACTCTCAGGGAGGACTGTCTAAAACAGTGGTTCTCAACCTTCTGGCCCTTTAAATACAGTTCCTCATGTTGTGACCCAACCATAAAATTATTTTTGTTGCTACTTCATAACTGTAATGTTGCTACTGTTATGAATCGTAATGTAAATATCTGATATGCAGGATGGACTTAAGTGACCCCTTTCAACCGCCAAAGGGGTCGCGATCCACAGGTTGAGAACCGCTGGTCTAAAATATCCTGGCTGGGTCAAGGAAGGCTTCCTGAAGTGGGTGGGGGATCCCTAAGCTACCACAGTCTCTAAGCATTTCATAACTGGTTACCTCCATGCAATACTTCCATGACAGTACATGTCCCTTTTTCTGGAATTTTCTGCCACCTTTGCTTTTCTTCAAGGGCCACTCAAGTTCCTTCCTCTGTAAAAACCTCATCAACACTTGCAGGCGGCACTTCACAGATTGTGCCTGCCTTGCTTGTCATAGTATTGCCAGCCCTGAACATGGAGCATGAGCTACTGCTGGCACCCAAAGAACGGAAGGGAGGGAAGAAGAAAAGCATGAAGAGGGAGGTGTGGGAAGGGCAGAGGAAGGGAAGGAAGGAGGGAGAGAGGAAGGAAGGAAGGAAGGAAGGAAGGAAGGAAGGAAGGAAGGAAGGAAGGAAGAGGGAAAGAGGGGAGGGAAGGAGGAAGGGAGGAAGGATGGAAGGATGCCTGCGTCCCACCTTGTCTTCCTGCAGGCCAGGTCTTTGTGACAGTGGTCGGGGTCATAAAATAGACACATGACCCTTTAGGCAGAGGGGCTGAGGGTGGCAAAGTGCATACAACAGGGTAGGCCCCGGAGGACATGGCTGAGCCCACTCCCCTCTGCCTCTCCGGGCCGCTCTGCCTCTGTCACTCAGCGCTCTCCAGCCCTCACTTCTCCATGGAGCCTGCCCCTGTGAGCGCTGGCGGAGAAAAGCAGGGGAGAAAAGCAGGCGTTCTCGAAGCGACTCCTGCTCTCCCCCCACACACCGAACCTGTGCTGAGGCAGCAGCCTGTGTGGACGGGCAAAGAGAAGGAGGAAAACCGGAGACCGTGAAGACAGAGCAGATAAAAAATGAATGTCTCAAACCTACCAGTCACACAGTCCCCAGAGCATAGGTTCCCGGGGATTTTCACACTCCACGGAGAGGAGTGTGGGGAGGACGCTGAGCTCCTGGACCTGCCTGTGACCTCCATCAGCTCCTCCCACACCGGCGTGTGGAAACCCTCCGCGGACACCTGCCGCCCCCGCCCGTGCCCACAATCCAGGGATGGACCCGGCGAGGGGCCCGGGAGGTACGAACAACGCTCAATGCACTCGGTGCCCTTTTCTGGCAGGCACTGCCGCTTGCGGGCCCCTCGCTGGGAACCCCCCACCCCCACCCCGTCTCTGCCAGCCGAGACCCTGTGTTTATGAGTGAACGAGCCTTCGCCAGCATCACTTGGAAGGTGCAGACAGTGTCCCAGTTTCATAAATGCAGCTTTTTGGCATCTGCCCTTCACCGGAGCCAACAGAGAGATATCTGTTCTTTGGGCATCGATATGCTCGACTGCTCTTGGTGTGAAAGGTGACAGGTGCTGGTGACGCTCTTGCCATCTGCGTGTGTGGACATGCCTGCAAAGCCCGAGTGTTTGCTGGCAAGAAATGAGTGCAGGAACACACACAGAGACACAGTCGCTCACACACACTGCACTCACAGTCAGTCACACAAGCACAGAGTCTCACACACATACACCCCCTTACACAGTCACACAAACAGTGTCATATACACGCATAGACCCAGTCACTCACACACAGTCACACACAGTCATTCACACACACAGTCACAGTCACAGGAACAGTGTCTCAAATACCCCTTTACACACATATACAGTCACACACAGACACAGTCACACAGTGTCACATACACACATGGACCCAGTCACTCACACAGTCACAATCGCACAAACACACAGTCACACACACAGACAGTCACACAAACAGAGACACAGCCACTCACACAGAATCATACACATATAGTCATACAAACAGACACACATGCACCCCATCACACACACACACACACACACACACACACACACACCCCAGCACATGCAGTGTCACTGGACTGTGAAAGTCTAGATCAGGACCAACCTTGCAAAGTCTTGTTCAATTATTTAAAAGTACATTTTTCTAGCCTTTCTCTCCATAAAATTCTTTCTACGCCTCAGGACTATTTTCTCTGTTGCCTTATGTTATTGGCTTTCTGAAGAAGGCAGCCCAAATAAAAGGCAATCTGTTGCGTTTTCATCATAATTGATTATAGCCATCTGTTTGTCAGGTTTCTCAGAAAACATATACATGTTTAGGCCCCAGTGTCAACTCCAGAGCCTGGCCAGAGTAGGTGCCTAGAACCTGAAGGTGTTTTTATCAAGATCATTATTTGTGTATTTCTGTGGGTGACCACATTCCAGAGAGGACGTGTCCGGTTACCCCTCTGGTTGACCCTTCAGAGTTCCCATTGCCCTCAGAATAATGTTCAAACCCCTTGAAAAGGCTCGGGAATCTGTGGAGAAACTTCTCTCACCCCCAGACCCTGCCCTGGCATCTCTGTTACCTCTCTGCCCTTCCAGGTTGACAGACATTCCTCACAAAAATACCATAATCCCAGCCGGGACAGGAACATTGGTCATTCCTAAAAAAATATTGCTTTGCTCAATTTAATGAGTAAATTGTACTCTATGCTTGATGGGCTTTGTCAATTTTTAGGGAAATGTTATAACTTCAGAGCAATTCTTAGTGTTGCTGAGGAGCACACAAATTTGAGAAATTTTTAAATATTAATTTTTTATAAACAAAGAAATATTCCTGAATTAGATGTTAGTGTTTGCTTCCTAGTGACCCTGCTCTATTCTGGACCTCAAGAAAGCAAGCCTGAGCTAGAGATGGGCTTGATGCTAGGAATCCCATCTCCTTTTTGGAGCATGGAAGACAATGTATTTCCCAAATTATCTTGCAATTAAGTTGTGCCCAGGTGACTGGGTCTCATCAGTGGAATGCAGGAGGAAGAAAGATACATGACCTGCAGACCAGGCCATAGAACCCCTTGCATGGTCCTCCTTTCTCCCTCTTCCTCTTTTACGGCAAGTCTGGATGGACTGAAGGAGCCTGAGTCCCTAAGTTATGACAAGCGACTTAAAGGAAAGTGTTGTGCGAACAAAAGAAATCTTAATTATTGGGATTTTTGTTACTGCAGCATAGCCTATCATATCCTAACTCAGTGGTCGACAAACTGCAGCTGGCGAGCCACATGCAGCTCTTTGGCCCCTTGTGTGGGGCTCTTCCACAAAATACCACGTGCGGGGGCTCATGTACAGTGCGATTGAAACTTCATGGCCCATGCGCAGAAGTCGGTATTTTGTGGAAGAGCCACACTCAAGGGGCCAAAGAGCCGCATGTGGCTTGCGAGCCGCAGTTTGCCGACCACTGTCCTAACTAATACTCTGTTATCTCTTGCCCATCAGACATGATTCAGCGATGCAGGACTGGAAGCACTCACTCACCCAGCTTCCAGCAGTGCTGCCTGCTGAGGGCTTACAGCTCAATCCTTCCCCAGGCATTGTCTTCAGCCAAGGGGAATTGCCTCTCCCAAGGTTACAAAGGCTTGCCAAGAGCAGCTATGTCTGATGATCTATGGTTGAGTGCCTACAAAGGCCTCAACTTGCGTCCCCTCTGCAGAGCCACCCCAGCTCTATAGCTCCCCGTAGGGGCTGTTGAAGCCTCTGTAATAAGTGCCTCGCAGCTTAACTTCTGCTCAGTTATGCTTCCTCTTCCCTAGTTGATTACTCCCCAGTAACCTTCCTGCATGCAAATCCCTGACAGTCTGTTTCCTGGGGAACCAGCCAGTGACACTTCTTATTCTCGCAACATGCTGGGCTTTCTGTTGTTTGATAACTTTACCTATTCTGTCCCTTCTGCTCTGAACAATGCTGCCTTTCCATACCCAGTGAGCCAATCATACTGGTCATTGACATCATCTGTAGTTCAAATAGTATGCCCTCCATCTCTGCTGGTCTTCTGATGGGTGGACCCAGACAGTTGTCTCCTCTCACCTGTATCTTCCCCCATCGCAGCATTTATCCCTGGTATTTTGGTCCTGGCAGAGCTGCTGCCTCTTGAACAGTACACCCACTGACAGCAGATCCGAGTCCTCTCTGTCACCCGGGACTGAGCACAATGCCTCACTGTTCAGTGCTCATCGTGGCTGTAGAGAACAGCACCATCCAGTGCTTGCTGAGCTCAGAGGCCTTGGGGGAAGCCCACCACCGCAGATAACTTTTGCAGATATTAATTGGGATTTGTTCTTTCTGTCTTGCAAGATTTGGAAAGAATGAGAAGTATTTTTATCTTGTTTGTTATATTATTTAGTTGGTTTCTGTTTTAGTTTATTAAAAATTGTTAATGTTGGCATAATTGCAGGTGTCCCTTTTCCCCCCGCCCTTCGCCCACCTTCCCCCAGCTCGCCTCCCCCTCCCTTGGCCTTCACCACACTCTTGTCTGTGTCCATGGGGTTATGCATATGTGCTCTTTAGCTAATCCCTTCACCTTCTTTATCCAGTCATCCCCACCCGCCTCCCCTTGGGCACTGGCCAGTCTGACCCATGTATCCATGCTTCCGGTTCCATTTTGTTCATCAGTTTATTTTGTTCATTAGATTCCACATATATCATATGGTATTTGTTTTTCTCTGATTGGCTGATTTCACTTGGCATAATACTATATTATTGTTATTGTCACCAGCATCTGGACCATTTAGCAGGACTCTAAGTTTCTGAAGGGCAGCCGCTCTTCCTAGTGTTAAAGAAAATCCAAACTCACTGGGACTACACTGTGAAGAAGGGAAGAGAGGGGGTGCCTGGGAAAGTTTCCCTTTGCATGGAAGAGAATGGAAGCAGGGGTTTCCCCAAGTCCCGGAGTCCATGATTCAGTCCCTGGTAGCCGGATGGGAAGGGGGCTGGTGTGGTGCCTGAGGAAGACTTGGGCCCAGAATGGGAACCCCTGGGGTGGGGAGAATGCACAGCAGTAAGGGTTGATATTTTACATTGTGAAAGTGCAAAGTCAGGTTCTATTTATTTTGAAGACAGTAGTGTCATATTTCTTCTATAAGAGAGTTTGTGGTTGAGAATCCAACCTCAATATGCAAATATTCAAACCAAACTAGAGTGAACTTTGAGAGTGAGAATATTTCTTCAACTTCCTGGCTCTCTCTCTGCATCCTAGCTAGAGGCCTTTGAAATGGCTAACACTTTCTCAAAGCCTTGACATCTCTCCTTCACTTCCTTTGTTCTCTTAGCAAGACATTTTTCTAATATAAAATCTTCCCACATCCGTCATATTATACTGACCTCAGGAGAACATGTCTGAGTACATTTCTTGGAGGTTGACTTACAACCTGCCTTAGAGTTAAAGGTAGGTAACTCCTTATTCCCTGTAACTTGATAAAATGAGATTTAGGGATTTTGATGGGTGAATGCTGTTTTCAGATGAAGAAGACAAGTAGACTGGCAGCATCCAGAAGCCTCCATGTTATCTGGTATTTCTACCACCTAATCAGTGATGTTGTATCCACACATGTCACCAACACTTGAGCAAACAGTGGTAGCTCTGACTGCTCATGGGCATGAGTGCCTACGACGCAGGAGGAGGAGTTAGTGAGAGCTGAAGACAGTTGTGTAGTATGGAAAGCCGAGCCTATGGAAATGTGGGGCACTGCCTTCCTTTAAGCTCTACAGAGGGGTCCCTAAATCCACCCATGGTGCCATGATAATCAAGGTGTAGGGAGATCAGTAAAATGGGCTCTCTCAAGATGCTGTGAGGAAGATGAGCTTTGGCTCCCCCCGGCCGCGTGGGCTGGCCTGGCCTGTGGTCTCCTCCGGAGTAATTTTCCACCTCTCCCTGCCTGCTCTGCCAAGAGGCTGAGCTGTAAGAACTGCATCACAGGCCAACTTGCACTCTGGGTTGGGGTTAGGAGGCGCCATTGGCACTGGCGGCGATGCCAGCAGGAAATTGGGGGAGATAAGGATTGAGGGGTCTATACCTTCAGCTTCGCCCTGGATCAAGAGTTAGCAGTAGGGCCCGGCTGGTGTTGCTCAGTTGGTTGAGCTTTGTTCCATGCACCAAGAAGTCGTCAGTTCAACTCCCAAGTTGCAGGCTTGACCTCCAGTAGGGGCTTCAGGAGGCAGCCAATTGATGTCTCTCTCTCATTGATGTTGTTATCTCTCTCTCCCTGTCCTTTTCTCTCTCTCTAAAAAATCAATAAAAACATTTTTTTAAAAAGACTTAGCACTAGGTGTGTTCCTCCGCAGAAGGCTACAGCTCCTGTTGGTGAGCTTGTCTTTCCTCCACTGTAGCCACAGCTTTTTCTGCATTTTGACAACCACTCCACCCATTGCCTGGGCAGCTAACAGAGTAGCAATGGCTCCCTCATGTCCATAGCCCCAGGGGCCTCACCATCCTTATTGGTTTCCTCTAACCATAACTGCTTTTAGTGTACCAAAACCGTGATGATGTAACACAATATCCTTAGACCCTTCTTTGACTATAAAAGGTAGATGACAGGGGAAAAAAGAATTAGTAATTGTAATAGTCTTCCTTAGAAAATCTTGGCTTTATATCATATCATATTATAATATTGTATTTATATTACTTATATTAACCAACCTTGATCTTATAATAGCATTTGTCTGCCTTTATTTTCTGAAGGTTTACATGTGTTCCAACACTCATTTTTAAACTATTAAAACACAGGTGAGTGTTTCTGTAAAAATAACACATTCCTCTGGATTTTGCCCATGTTCCAGGTCATTCTTTACTCAAATCCAGCCAGCTGTTACTCGCCATGCTTTCCCGTGCCTCTGTGCAGCTTTCTCACCTCGGATGCCTTTCTATCTATCTCCATCTCTTCATATTCAGCTTTGTCTTGCACAGGTAACACATCTCCTATTAATTTGTCGAACTGGCAAGTTTTGAATGCCTGCTCAGTGTTGAATGTCTTCTAAATGCTAGACCCCTTGACAGAAGAGATATACAGGTGCCTTTCCTGAAAGCCCACCCCCCTCTCTCTAGGCTCCACCCCCTCTCTCCTAGGCTCCATCCCCTCTCTCTCCTAGGCTCCAGAACCCAGCTCTTCTGCTTCCCTCACCTTCCGCTTTGTACTCTGAGCATTACCTTCATGCCCGACTTTGCCAGTAGATTACGAGCTTCCTGAAGATAGAAAATACATTGGATCTATGCCATCTCCTCCTTAAGAACCACATGCATACCAAATGAGTAGAATGTGCTTGGTGAATGCCGGAGGAGTTGACAGAATCACCAAGACAGACTACTGGCCAGCAAATGCCCCTAGCAGCTCTTCCGAAACGGAAGCCTGGTTTGACAAGTTGGGCTCTTCATGAGCTATTTCAGAATCCCTGGGTTCTGGCCAGTTGGAGCAACTTATAATTAAGATGGTGATATTACCAACTCCAGAAAGAGGGCATTTCAGAGGGAGTTAGAGCAGAGAAGTGGCCTCATCAGAGTGATCCCAGTCACAGAATAAGTTTCAGGCCCCCACCTCCTCAATCCTGCTCCTACACAGAGCCTTAAATAACTACCCAGGACAGCTTTAGTCACTCTGAAGAATTTATGTAACTTTAGATCACATCTAGCCCAAACATCCCTCTCACGCTGAGCTGAGTCATTTGCCGGAAATTTGCCTGGCCAGTGAGGCAGAAATAATGATTTGTGCTGCCTTTTAATCCTCTGTCTCTCTCGCTCTGTTTCCCTTTCCTAGGGCCAGATCCTAATTTGGTACAGAAAAAATAAAAAATAAAAAAGTATGCCAGTCAATTTCCATCCTGATATAACTGGAGAAAGAAAATGTATGTGATTATTTTTAAGGCACATGAATTTGTATTAACGTGTCATTTACAAGCTCCACCCCTCACTTCACACCCTGCCATTGCCCTGATGGCCATAGAATTGTCCTAACCTGATTGCATCTTGGGGTAAAGCCATCGCCCTGTATTGTAAGAAATGATATTGAACGTCACTGCAAGAAGGGGATTAAGAGTAACAGCCTCTTGCCTGAAACTTTCAGGACCTCCTTTCTGCTTTGCTGTGCGGAACCGCTGTGAGTTGACAGAGTCATTGATTTGATTTAGCTTCTGTTGGAAACATCGCAAAGGGTGTCTACACTGGATTTGAGAAAGGTCACAGCCAATGTTTGCACCCCATTTGCAAGGGCGTAGGTCTCTGGAAAACACTCTTTTGTTTAACCCTCACTTCAGTTTCCATTTCATATTCATGCCCCTCTCACCCTCTCTTTGTTTTCTGCCTTGATCTTGTCTTGGTATTTTTCTTTAGCTTTGCAGGCTGCCTAGATACTTTAAGGAAGACGAAAGGGCATACGAAAAATGTAACAGTCACTCTATTTCCACTCATTTGCCTCCTTCAAGGCAGGCAAGACAAGTCAGGAGTGAGGGCCAAGATCTAGGAGCACACATCTTGCCTCCTCATATGCAGAGACCAGATGGAGAAGCGAGAAGCAATCTACAAAAGTCCTCACACTCCCTCAACGCCCACCTCCACCCGCCAGAATTACATCACCTCTATTTTCTCCCAAGCATGACTGGTGTCCAGAGGCAATTGATGTTCTTGACCTACTTTCTGTAGGAATGGAGCGTGATAACCCATCCATCTGTGTATTAAGGAATACCTGTGCAGACTCTTAGATATTGCCTGGCTTTTCCATTAATTCATAATTGAACAATGAAATCCATTGATTCTGTCTTGACACCTTACCATGGAGAGCTAAGCTGCACTGGGCACCCTTCCTTATACCTTAGGAGAATCACCTGAAAATCTAGGATCATCGAATGCTAGAGCTGGGAAGACCTCTGAAGTCACCTCCTCCAAGCACACACATGTATATGTGGCTGTTTGCTTTTTAAATCTTAGTTGCTTGATATAAGGATATCAAATTGCTCAGATGTGTAAGAAATAGAATGTAAGTCCTCTCACCCCTACTTATACTTCCTGAGATAAGCACTATTAATAGGAGCTTCCTTTCATTCATTCATTCATTCATTCATCCATTCACTATTCAAACAATATTCACTGACACCAACTGTGTGTTCAGTTCTGTGGATTTACTCATACTTCCTGAGATAAGCACTATTAATAGGAGCTTCCATTCATTCATTCATCCATTCACTATTCAAACAGTATTCACTGACACCAACTGTGTGTTCAGTTCTGTGGATTAAGACAGGAAGACAAAAAGAAAGGAAGAAAGAAAGAGAAAGAAAGAAAAGAGAGAGAGAGAAAGAAAACAACATCAGTTAGTGATAAGTGTGTAAAGAAAACTAAGCACAGTGCTGAGATGACAAATGAGGTCTTTTCAGATGGAATGTGACCACGTGACAAAGGGAGATGCAGACCCAGGCCCTGCCGCAGGACTGTGCTGGGTGTGTTCTAGAAGCAGCCAAAGGGCCAATGTAGCTAATGCTCAGAGGAAGAGGGAGCGTGTACAAGATGAGATTAGAGATGTCAGCCGCAGGCAGATTTCATAGATCCTTGAGGCACTGTAAGGAAATGTGTTTCTTTTCAAATGCCAGGAGTAACAATTGGGCGGTTTTAAATGGGAGACGGGCACCTTTAATGCCCAAAAAGCTTTTGCGAGGGGAGAATGAGCTAGTGGGCTGGCTGAACATTAATTTTCCAAGGAGGCACCTTCCAGAGAGAAGGATTACTGTATATGATTGTTTTTGTTGTGTCTATGCTTATAACGATTTCCTGTTGCATCAAATCCTACAAGAGTATTAATAGCAATAAAAACAATAGGCTGGCTTAGCAAACTCAGCAAGGTCTACCTCACACGTCATGTCAACACCCAAGTTCACAGGCAGAGCATCCAGATGAGGCAGAGGGACGATGGGAAGGTGACACAGGTTGAGCAGGCCCTCCTGCATGTACCATGAGGACAGCGCATGCCTGTTCTTTTATGCGATCACTAATAGCTACATATTTGTAAATAACATTTTTTTTGAAATAGTTTAAGAGTCACAGGAGTTTCGAAAATAGTACAGAATTTCCATATATCCTTCCCCCTCCTTCCCACCAAAATATCTTATGTAACCATAGGACAGTGGTTCTCAACCTTCTGGCCCTTTAAATACAGTTCCTCATGTTGTGACCCAACCATAAAATTATTTTCATTGCTACTTCATCACTGTAATGTTGCTACTGTTATGAATTGTCATGTAAATATCTGATATGCAGGATGGTCTTCGGTGACCCCTGTGAAAGGGTCGTTCAACCGCCCAAGGGGTCGCGACCCACAGGTTGAGAACCGCTGCCATAGGACATGCCAAAAACAGGGCATTGACGTCGGTAAATGACTGTTAACTAGAGTACAGACCTTAAATGGATTTCATCCGTTCTTACCTGCTCTCTTTATTTATGTATTTATTTGAATTTTAGGGGACGTTTATTGAAGCTGGGGACAGTGGAAGAAGGAAGGGCTGGGGAAATGACCCGGGCTGGTGTGTGGGAGTGTATGTGTAGCGCCAGGAAACTTAATCCCATGTGCTGATCCAAGTAATCACCACCGTCATTCAGACAGCCCGTCTCCGTGCCTCAAAGAGATACCCTCTGTGACCCTTTGGTTGTAGCTTTTGTTGTTTGTCTTAGAGATACACCCAACCTGGGCATGAAGGATGCTTCCATTGGTGTTTCTCTAGCATTGGGCTTATTAAAATCTATAAATCTACCTCACACGATGCTTCCAAACATTTAAATATCACAAACACATAAACATTTACACAGTTTATGAATGCTCTTAAATATTTAAACCTTGATTTACCAGATCCAAAACATTTCAATAAGATTAAGGCTGTCAACTTTTTTTTTTTTAATATATTTTATTGATTTTTTACAGAGGGGAAGGGAGAGAGATAGAGAGTTAGAAACATCAATCAGCTGCCTCCTGCACACCTCCTACTGGAGATGTGCCCGCAACCCAGGTACATGCCCTTGACCAGAATCGAACCCGGGACCTTTCAGTCCGAAGGCCGAAGCTCTATACCCTGAGCCAAACCGGTTCCAGCTGTCAACTTTTTTTTAACTTTTAAAATAAGCCTTTTATTGTTATAGAAGCAATATATATACATTACAGGTATAGAAATTTAGAGGAAATTTTAAAATTTTAAACAGAGATAATCTCTGTTAACATCTTAGTGAAAATCCGTCCAGATCTTTCTTTATACATATGCATGCCATATTTTAACCAAAATAAAATCATAAAAATGTAGCCCACTTTATTTAATTAATGATCTTTATCCTCAATTTTAGTTTATTTTCATATAATCTAATACTCAGACCATCTTCTGATTTCCCAACAAATCCCAAAATGTTCTTTTGAGGTGGTTTGTCCTTGCCAGGATCACACACTATCTGGTTTTTAAGTCCCTCAAGTCTCTTTTATTGAAGTACAGTTTCCTTTTATTGTTGTTGAAAACATTGTTATTGTTTAAGAAACCAGGCCAGCTGTTCTGGAGACTAACCTACCATCTATGTTTGCCTAGTTGGTTCCTTGTGGTGCCATTTAGCTTGTCCCTATACCTCCAATATTTTCTCTAACCTTTAAAGAAAAGCTTGATAGAGTCAAGATAAACATTTTGGCTCGAATTCATCACACTTCGTGTTATATACTTCATGTTGGGTACTTTGTGTCAAATAACATCAGAAGACACATAGGACCTGATGACCCATTATCAGTGTTGCTAAACTGACTTGGGTTAGAGTGATAACAGTCTGATTTCTCCATTGGGCTGTTTTGTCCCCCCCCCTTTTTTTAAGGCTTTTTATTGATTTTAGAGAGAGGAAGGAAGATGGAGAGAGAGAGAAACATTGATGGTGCCTCCAGTGCGTATCCCGATGGGGATGGAACCTGCAACCTGACTGGGAACCAAACTGGCAGCCTTTTGGTACATGAGACCACATTCAACTAACTGAGCCACTGACCAGAGCTGTTTTCCATATATATATGAGTGATCTTATTTTTTATTGTTTAAAGTATTACATGTCTCCTTTTTTCTGGATTGACACCCCCTGTCACTCCCCCCCACCCGAGGGCAAGCCCCCACCACCCCAGTGTCTGTGTCCATTTGTTATGCTAATATGCATGCATACAAGTCCTTTGGTTGATCTCTAACCCCCGCCTCCCCTGCCTTCTTTCTGAGGTTGGACGGTCTGTTCAGTGCTACCTTGTCTCTGGATCTATTTTTGTTCATCAGTTTATGTTGTTCATTATATCCCACATATGAGTGAGATCACGTGATATTTATCTTTCTCTGACTGGCTTATTTCGCTTAGCATAATTCTCTCCAGTTCTCCATGCTGTTGAAATGGTAAAAGTTCCTTTTCATAGCAGCGTAGTATTTCATTGTGTAGATGTACCACAGTTTTTTAATCCCCTCATCTGCTGATGGGCACTTAGGCTGTTTCCAACTTTTAAATTACTTGTCACCTTGAAAACAGACAACACCCACACAGGATAATTTCAAATTTTATTTTTATATTTTTTACTCAGCCTAATACAAACGTCATGATACTAGGATTTTGACTCATTTCTTTACTTTTTCCTAAACTTACATTACACCTGTCCAGGCTTACAGGAGCCCTTCCAGGCTCAGAAGGAAATAGCACCTCACACAGACCTGTCAAGGCGATGGGTGTTGGAGTTTGTATTAAAGAGCTGATTCCTTGCCACGGAATGAGGCCTGGTGTCACGGGTCTTTCCCATGGTTTTGAAATTCAAGAGATGGGCATTTAGCCTGTGCCTTCCACTGTCCCCTGGGTCCTCAGGCTGGTCCATCGCCTTCGCGCACTCTGGAATTCTCTCTCCCCTATTTGTCATGAATGAGCACCAAGTCTCCTCAGTCCTTTCCTCAATAAAATCCTTTCTTCTCCCAGAAATATTTTGTTTGCTCACAGTTCCACAAATGCACTGGGTCCTGCCTACACAGAAAAATTCATAGAAACAACACTCACCCACCGGTGTCAACTCTCCCATATGCATGACAATGAACAAAAATAAGCAAATGCGATTACAGTCTCTTTTAATATGTTTCCTGAAATCGCACATGTTTTTAAGTTTTTGGTGATGGAGTTGCCACCGCTTGGTGAATCCCTGCCCCTGTAAACAACACAGCTTTGTGCTCTGGCAAAATCAAGATGTTTTACTCCCACATTGATATTAGTCAAGCCCCAAGACAGGGAGTTAGCCACTTTTAATGATTTGTGATTATTATAACAAACTAGAGGCCTGGTGCACGACATTTGTGCATGGGGTGAGGGTCTGGGGGGGCTCCCTCAGGCTGGCCTGCACCCTCTCGCAGTCTGGGACCCCTCAGGGGATGTCCGCCTGCCAGCTTAGGCCCGATCCCCAGGGGCAGTCAGACATCCCTCTCACAGTCCGGGGCTCTCACAG
>NW_005359881.1:1741499-1765285 GCF_000412655.1 Myotis brandtii
GCACTGACCACCAGGGGACAGCTCCTGTGTTGAGTGTCTGCCCCCTGGTGGTCAGTGTGCATCATAGTGACCAGTCGTTCCCTCTTTCAGTCAATTTGCATATTAGGGTTTTATTATATAGGATTTTAAGATGTAAAATTACACCCAAACTTTAACCACTTAGAAAAACTGTCAGTAATCATCTCTCTCTCTCCCTGTAAATATGCAAATGGAGGCATGAATTACAATTTTAAAAATAATGAGATGTCAAGGGAAAAAATAGTTCAAGTGATTCAAATAAACGACTCAGTCTTTACCAGTTAATGAGTATCAGGGAGAACCTGAAACCAGGTCACTCCCCAGACCAAAGCAAGGCTCGAGTTTGACGGGCAAGGAGAGGGGTCTGCCTGTAGTAGTTTTTGTTTGTTTGTTTTTATCTTAAATCTCCATCTGCTGCCAAACTATGGTAGGTGCAGGAGATAGAGAATGTTCTGGTTTCTCAGGCTCCTTGCTCAGGATTATCGGTACAATCACATTTGAGCACCTGTCAGAGCAATTCTTTCAGGAGCTATTTTTGCAAGCTTTGTGGTTTGTCAAGGTTCAGGGGAGGGTGACAAAAGAGAAATAGCAGAAAGCGGGGGGCGGGGGGCACAGGTTAAAGCAAGGAAAACGGGGATCTGTTGTCATTCATTTACAAAGGTCATCCTAAGTCACTCAATTGCTACCTGTAATTTCACCTGAATTTAAAAGAAGAAAAACGAATGCACAGAACGTAAACAATTCATAAACTTTTGTATAAATGTTTCTCCACAGCGGAAATATCCCCCCAAATGACCCCTCCTAAGGCTAAGGGAATCCATAATTTTAGAAAATGGTAAAAGGTCACGAAACCAAAATTTTTGGTTTGTATTCATTTAAAAGAATCGATTGCCTTCCTGCTAAAAAGGAGAATAATGACATTTGCACATGACCCCCCACAACCTTCCTGCCCACGGTCTTATTGCTGTTAGTTAGATCACTGGGGACCCATCCTGCCTGTTGATCAGATACTTTGAGGGCACATCTGAACCTGAACTTTGGCTCAGGATGGAGCCTCTCCTAAGTTTGTGTTATTTTGTGTATATTTTCTTATGAGCAAGAAATACATAGAGTTAAATTTATGTAAACCTCACACTGAGAATAAAAGAAGGAGCTAACCATCTTCTGATGATGGTAAGAAGGCCTCCATATGTAGAGGACAGAAGAGAAGTAGGCAGTTATCTGGTGATTTTGCTCAATAGATCAAATTACACAGTTTGGGAGGCTCAGACTAAACCCCGTGCTTTTAAAGATAAAGGTAGTTTGAAATCATTTAGGAGATTGTGAAAGCACACGCATTTAGGCTTCGTGAAGAAACAAACCTAAACAAAACACCAGCGACAACAACAAAACATTCTCCAACAATCGGCAGGTTTTAGCTTTTGTGCAAGCTTTCCATCTCAAGTCAAAGGCAGAGAGAATGTAATGAAATGAATGATTAGTGCTGCAAATTTGAAGCAATTTTGTCTGAAAGTGTTTTCAATATCAAAAATATTTCTGACATTTTAAAACATCAAAAGAGAACAGGTTCCTTGAGGAAAATGTTAGAATTATAACAATTTGGAAAAGAATTGCTTTCAAAGAAGCTCCGAGAGTAGATTACTGTCTTAGGTATTTGAAATGATTAGCAAGCAATAATAATTTAAGAAGTGTGGTCCTGGCCTGGCCTGGCCAGTGTGGCCCAGTGGTTGAGCTGGGCCTATGAACCAGGAGGTCACGGTTAGATTCCTGGTCAGGGTACAAGCCCAGTTTTGGGCGGCGGCTCCAGTGTGGGGCATGCAGGAAGCAGCTGATCAGTGATTCTCTTTCATCATTGATGTTTCTCTCTTTCTCCCTCTCCCTTCCCCTCTGAAGTCAATAAAAAATATGTGTATATTTTTTAAATAAGAAGTGTAGTCCTGACCCTCCCAAAGACGAAAAATCTTTGGAATTGCAAGAATAGACTACTTGTAGACCAAACAACACAACAAACTTAATATATGATAAAGGTAGCTTTTCTGTATAACTCTGTACTTGAGAAGAAAGGACGATTTAATGAGTAATTTTAGAACAATTCAGTAACAGTTTGAAAAAAAAAACATTCACACCTTTTTCAAGAGAAAAATAAGGCCCAAGCCTTTGCTCAAGCTGCTCCATCCATGGGGGCGCCTTCCTCCCACTCATGTGCCTGGCAAACTCCCACACTCCCTCAACACTTCCTTGCTTTTCCCTCCTGATTTCCTCTCAAAAACACAGAAGTCTTAGTCTCTACTCCCACCTCTCGTGGTAATTCTGGGGTAAACACAGCATTGCATTACAATAATGTGCACTCCCCTAAACAGCGTGTTTACTCAATTCTTTTAACTTTTGCAACCCCAGCATCCAAACCAGTATTGGCCCTAGAGCAGGAATGCACCGAGTCTTTGATGAAGAAATGGACATCGATATATGAAATAATACGCTCACATTATAATTCCAAGCATGAGTTAGCAAAATGTTGGTGAGGAATAAGTTAAAAAAAAAAAAAAGATTGAAAATGCATGTGTCCAGTTAGATTACAGCTAAAAAAGAAGTATGGCTTTATAAACTAGAAAATAAAAATGTTTGTTAGGGCAATTAAAATATTTCTCATTGTTTCATTATCTTTTCAAATATTTTTTCTAGTACCATGTCCACCCTGGGCTTAACATAACCTCATAGTTGTTAGAATGAGACTATTCCTGCACTTAGTTTCCTGAAACACCAGTACAGTAAATATCAGAAAGACAAAGCAGTCTATCACTGTCAAATGCAGAATTTATAGTTAATAGAAATCCCTAAAATTTTAGATACTGCCATGAGATCAAAGGTATAGAACGCATCAGAGCGAAGCTTTGGGGAGGAGTTCGGTGGAGAGATTTGTTTTTCTCTGGAGAGAGACCTGTTGTCTTGCTCTGCTTCTCCATCTTCCTCTTCCTGGGAGCATGAAGGGCATCAGAGGGCAAAAATGGGCCCCTGCCTAGAGGCCGGCAAGGCAGTAGCCCTTGGTGTAGGAAGCAGGTGGTCTCCAAGGTGTCCACTCTGGTAAAGTTCCGTTCCCTGACATTAGGAGACACAGGCGACTGATCCCTGATTTTCAACGGAGAAAGTAAAGCAAACTGTGGAACATGGTCTGACCTGGCCCCAGAAATCTTAAGGAAAAGAGAAGGCCAAAGTCATTGCTGTGCTGAGATAAGCCTGGTCTCCAAGGGTTTCTAGGGATGGGGGATACATGAGTTTCCCCATAGAGAGAGAGAAGGGGTGGACATTCAGCTGTGATGGAATTGTCCAGGGTCCTGTCCAGTAGGGTCAGCTGGAGGGTAAGGAGACCTCAGCAGAGAGAAGCTGGAAGAGGGGGACCTGGGGACATAACACTAGGTGACCAAGGACTGAGAAAGGAGTCTCCTTTCCAACTCAGATTAGTTGTGTCTGCTTGAATGGCGGAAACTGGAAGAGAGGGTCCCAGCAGAAAACCTCCGAGGGGTTCTCCAAAGCACGTTATGGGAGAAGCAGGAGACAGTCAGCTTTCACCAGGGATCATAAAGCACAACGACCAGGCGCTCAGAGAGAACTGTCCTCTTCTGACCCCCAAGGCTCCCCCACGAGGGCCTCGCTTGAGGGTAATAACACTGTGTTATTACCACGGAACTCACAGGACCACGCTCCCTGTTCCCAGAAGCAGGTCCAAGATGGTGGAGGGAAGAAAACATTACACAGACTGATTATGGCATGTTGATGATTATAAGAAACCGTACTTCTGAATTGAGAGTGTTTGCTACTTAAAGCAAATGTTGTACTATTTCCTAAGAGTGAAGGGAAAAATCAGAAACCTGCAGGAAAAAGATTACCACAGGCAAAAGATTGCCACCACGGGTAGCATTTAAAGGATGGGGGGAGATAAAATTGACCTTGTGTTTTGACTCTGGCCCACACATTGAGCATGTTCAATATATGTCAGTTGCATAACGAAAATCGGTAATTCTCCTTTCTTAGTGGCCCGGGCATCAAAAGTGGTGTCCAGGTGGCAAAGTTTGTTCAGTTTTGATTTTTCTTTTAAAGGTTATTTAAACCCTCATGAGCCTACATTTCATAAGCCTTTGGATGAGAAAGCTTGGCTCATTGAACATAAGGCATGGAAGGAAACTCATGTGTCTGACCCCCCCCCCCCCTTTTTACCCATAAAATGTAGCATAGAGAGTTTCAATGACGTACCCCCACCCCGCTGCTGGTGAATAGCAAAACAACTTCTGACAGGCCCCACTTCCTTTTTGGATCTGCTTTCAAATCTCCATAGTCCGCTATAGCTACGCCCCCAGTCTGAACCAAGTCTGGAAATAGAAGAGAAGTGGGCAGTTCTAACCATGCTGATCAGAAGACACCGTCTTCTCCAAGGGACTGTCAGAGAGGTTCACACCACGCAAGCTATAGGGAGTGGAGCGTAGGAAGTAATTACCTTCCTCTCTAACTCATTAGTCACTGTCCTTGTAACCCGAGGCTGTTGGAAACACAACTTGGGTTTAGCAGCATGGATTCGGAAGGCTTTAGAATTCATATGTCCAAGGACCTCTTTCATCCAGTTTAGCAAGGTTTCCCTCTAAAAGTCTTACCAACTTTTAGAGGCTATCTTCAAAACAACAGAACAGCTAGGATTACTGAGAATGTTCAGTCTTGCCAACTTTTAGAGGCTATCTTGGTGTTTAGTTCAAAACAACAGAACAGCTAGGATTACTGAGAATGTTTTGATTGGAATTAATGATTCCTTAATAGGTCTCCTTCACATGAGCATGAAAAATGGAGCTTATGTATGTAAGTGGATTCCTGGGGTGAAATTGAGGAGGCTTGCATATACAGGATGGAAGAAAGTATTGTCGGTCTCAGAATAGCCCTTAGCTATCTGTCTCAGCACCATTAGAGGCACCCATTGTGTTAGGGTAAAACCCCTGTCATCCAAGGATTCTGGGAAGATGCAAACATCACCCAGAAATGAGACATGAGCATTTCCCGGTGTCCCTTAAGGAGATGGCATCGTGGAGAGAAGTGGCAACCAGGACAGAGACCTCCAGCTGGGGTTCATTGGGGTGGGGGACATGAGAAATATTCTATGGGGAACATGGTCTCAGGACAGACTGATAAAGCCTGCAGAGAAGCAATGGGAGGCAAGGCGAGCAGAAAGGAGGCAGGAAGTTGGGGGACAGGAGGAGGGTACCAACCAGCTGACAACCCCACAAGCTCATCAGAGGCCAAGTAAATTGGTTTTTGGTTCTTTTCTTCTCTGAGCTCCTTCTAAAATTTCACGGGATTCTAAGGAAAATTCTTATACAAAAAATACATATAAGGCCTTATATTTAACTAGAGGCCTGGTGCATGGGATTCATGCACTGCTGGGGGGTGTGGCCTGCGGGGATTGGCCCACTGTGGGAGCAGCCACTCATCCCAGTCAGCCGAGCGGCACTCTCATTGGGGAGTGCACTGACCACCGGGGGCAGCTCCTGCATTGAGCGTCTGCACCCTGGTGGTCAGTGTGTGTCATAGCCACTGGTTGACCAGTCATTACTTCGTTCGATAGCGGGGCTTTTATTATATAGGATTTTAATAAACCAGACCTTTGGTTAACAAATATTTACCAAGTATTTATGCCAGGAGCTGTGCTGGGTTTGGGGATAGGATAATAAAAGAAACAAAACTTTTATCCCAAGGAACTTAGAGCATGAGGAAGAATATAAACAAGTCAGCAGGGACTGTAATTACATAAGACTGTACTCCTCTGCTGTTCCATATTGTACATTTGTCTGTCTGCCATCTGCCTCACAGCTTAAGAAAAAAAAGTGAACTTCTAACAGTAAAAAAATGGGCCATTTTCCTCCCAAAATTCCAAATGGTACAAAATTGGTCTAATATACACTAAGCTGCAGTAGTGGTTCAATCTGCCATTTTGAAACAAACATTTCACAAAAACCTGAACTACGAATTATAGGAATCGGACAATCATAGGAGTAGACAGGGTGGCTCAGAGGGAAAGGGGTGGGGGAATTTCACATACTAGTAGACCTCAACAGACGTCTTTTCAGAGATTTGAGGTAAACATTGGTAAGGGTGTGGTGGGTTCAGGCTGTGTGGAGGCAGGAAATAAACCTAGACACCATCTCAAGGTTCCTTGTTTTCTCTTCGAATAATGAGCAAGAACTTTGGTTATTATACAGAAATTCTGGAAGGGGCCTTTTCTGCTGGTGTTGGCATCTCCTGAGCCTTTATGATGATTTATTGCACATATCCAAGAGTGACACTCGATTTGTCACTGTTCTGAACCCACAAGGCCAGTGTTTTAATGAGGTCTTCATTGTTGCTGTGCGGGTGCAGGAACGTGGGCAGCGAGTGCTGTGTGCTCAGCCAGGTGGAGCACTGTCCAGTCAGGTAGGGCTGACTCCAACCATTAGTTTGACTGTCGCTCATTTCCTCCGTCGGCTGAACATGACCACCACACCCTCAACAGAAGACTGGCTTCCGTGCTCCACGGCCATTCTTGGAAGCAGGTGGCTTATCAGTATCCATTTCTGCGTTCAGTGCATATGTATTGATTCCCAACATGGTGCCTACTCACTGGGCATTTTTCCCAACAGCAAGAAGGTAGTGTCCACATTAGCAAGTGGCCCGTATCTGCTCTCCATGGTTGTTATTTACACAGCACTTTCCTTTAAAGAAATGAAATTTTCACATATACCCCATTTACTTTTAAAGTTGATGTTTTCCCAGCTCTTTATGAAGCAATAGATCCAAGACCACCAAAAATTCCATGAAAAGAGTAACCATCGCAGAAATAGTTTATTGAAATCACTGTAGTTGTGTTTTCTTTCCATTCCCTCCTGCTCATCCTTTGCTCAGAGGTAATCAGGGCCTTTGGGGATTCCTGATCTTAGAGATTTGGGGAAAGCTGAAAGCAAAGACTCCCAAGGCATCATTTTTCCCCAGTTTGTAAATGCCAGAGTTCTTTAAGAAGACAATATTAAGGGTCCCAGAAGGCAAGCACAGTGATGGACAGTTTTTGAGGACAAGGAAGGAGAAGAATGACTGCCCAAGGCTGAGGAGAAGAGGTGCCCCAGTTCCTCAAGTAGGTCTGGGTTTTGTCCCTCACAGGAGCCCCTCTGCAGGGATAACTGCGTAGTTCCTCTAGGTAGCTGCCCCTTGCCCATGTGTGCCACAGAAGATGCTGGGCCTGAGGAATCAGATGGTGTCTCCATAGTAACCAGTGGGGTCTGCAGTTCCAAAGCAATGTTGTGGTGTTATGAAAAATCCCAAGTGAAGTCAGTCAGACAGAGAAAATACCACATGATACACTTATATGTGGAATCTGAAGACAAAACAAACAAAACAGAACTAGACTCACAGATACAGAGAACAAACTCATTGTTGACAGATGGAAGGTGGGTTGGAGGACTGGATGAAAACAGGGAAGAGATTAAGAAGTGCAAATTGGTAGTTACAAAATAGTCACAGGGATGTAAAGTACAGCATGGGGATAGTCTATATAATAAAAGGCTAATATGCAAATCGACCCAACGGTGGAATGACTGGTCACTATGATGTGCACTGACCACCAGGGGGCAGACCCTCAATGCAGGAGCTGCCCACTGGTGATCAGTGTGCTCCACATGGGGAGCCCCGCTCAGCCAGAAGCCGAGCTCACAGCTGGTGAGTGCAGTGGCGGTGGCAGGGGCCTCTCCTGCCTCCATGGCAGTGCTAAGGATGGCCGTCAGTTGGACATCCCCAAAGGGCTCCTGGACTGCGAGAGGGCACAGGCCAGGCTGAGTGACCCCCATGCACGAATTTTGTGCACTAGGCCTCTAGTAGCCAATAATATTCTAATAACTGCATGATGCCAGGTGGGTACTAGAATTACTGGGGGAATCACTTCATAGATTGTAAAATTTTCTAACCACTACACTATACACCTGAAACTAATATAAAATAATACTAAATGTAAACTGTAATTGAAAAATAAAAAATAAAATAAAAAGAAAGAAAATCCCAGGCCTGTTGACTACCTGTTAGAGTGGGAGGAGATGGCAGCTGAATAATGTCTGAAGTTGAATTTTCAGCCCTTTCAGAGGTGGGTGGGTACTCCGATTCTGAATGAAAATGATATGAAGGAAAATTATGAAACACAATTTCTCTTACACATCTATGGTTGTAGACTAGGATTCATTCCTACTACACTAACAATGAATATAACTTTTAATTTTCAGAATTGTTTCCTTACTCTAATTGATTTATGCCTTAGAATAAGTATATGGATGAACATGATTATTACCCTTGCTTTAAAGATAAGGGAATTGAGATTCAGAGAAGTTGAACAATTTGCCTAAGTTAACACAGTCAACTAGTGTCAGAGTCAGGAATCAAGGTCAGTTCCATCTGTCCCTAAATTTCATATTCTTTTCAATATTCCATGGTGCCTTTTAAATAGGAAAACTAAAATTGCTGCTCTCTTCTTATCTCTATTTCTCTTCTTATCTCCGTTATCACTTTCATCTCTCACCTGGACTTTTGCAACTGTACTCGCTGCTCTCACAAATCCTGTCTCACTGTAAACACTATCCCATAAAAGCAAAAAGAATCCTTTTAAAACCTAATTCAGTTCATTTGACTCCTGAGTTCTGAACCCTCCAAAGGCTTCCTGTTCCACTAAAGGAAACCCAAACTCCTTATCTCCGCCCACGAGCTGTCAGTGAACCTGCACATCCTTGGACCCTGTCCCATGTCCCTCTCTCACCTGCTTAACTTTAACTCCAGTTACACCGCACCCCACTGGGGCCTCTACACACACTGTTGGTAGCTTTCATCCCCAAACACATCCTCTGGCCATCTTTTGTCAAAAGTCTCAGAGAGGATTCCCTCGCCACCTATCTAGAATATCCTGAACCTCAGCTCCTTATCTGCTTCCTTCTTTGGATGTATCACAATTTATGATTTTTCAGTTCTTTGCTCTATTACTTGATTGAATTTGTTTCTACAACAGAATGTATGCTCCCTGAGGATGGGGACCAGGACAACCTTGTTTGTTCTCGTATCCCTAGTGCTGAGCACTGAAAGGAGCACCTAGAAACTTCTGGATGAATATGTGTTGACACTCTGCAGATCAACAATGGGTCAACGTTGGTGTTGAGGTTACTTGGATCTTGCTCCAGATTCCATCACCTGTCTAAAGAAGAATGTCATAGACAGGGATGAGGATTAGTCATAGCAGACTGAGGTCCCATTAAATACAGAGGGGGTGGCATAACTGGACTACACTAGACTGTGGACTACCCATGAGTTCTTGAGCATAGATTCTAGGGAGTTATGTTATGTCAAATCACATGGATAAAAGTCACACTTCCATTTTATGTGGAGTGACTGACACCTAGGTTGAAACCTGAAGGTCTGTCATTTCTGGCCATCTGTTCATGTCTGATCATGAGTGTTATGCCTTTTGGCATCTTCATAACTAGTTCAGGAATCCAACCCTTCTCTGATCTGATGTGTGTGTGTGTGTGTGTGTGTGTGTGTGTGTGTGTGTGTGTGGGGGGAGGGTGTGGTTTAGCCTTTAACCATTATGACAATAAGAGTCAACTGAATCTGTTCTGAGATTGTTTGCTGTGCCATGTGGCCAATGAGATTATGATGATTAATGCTTTTAAAATCCACCTTGGCCTTGACTCTGTGTGGCTCATGAAATCATGTTTTTCAAGCCAAATATCTGTGTGAGGAAGGGGAATGTGCTTCGTAACTGGTTCTCATTGGGTTATGCCTAGGAGAGCTTTCTAGTCTTTTTAACTTGATATACATGCCTATAGATGTTCAAACTTTTGTAATGGGCCTGAGTTAGAGATCTATAGGAGATATTACCTCTTCCAATGACAAAACTTGATTAGAAACATGGTGGTTCCATACAAGGGAATATTCTCAACAATAAACAAACAACTTGGTGAATCTCATAAGTTTCATACTCAGAAGCGAATGAAGCCAGATTTAAAGGTCACATATCGTGTGATTCCATTTGAATACTACTCTGGAAAAGACACAAATGTAGGGACAGAAAACAGATCAGGAGTTGACAGTGTTGGAAGGGTGAGTGGAGGGCAGGGAAGACTGATCACCAGGAGAGGCATGAGGGAATTCTCTGGAATGATGGGCGTGTTCTGTATCTTTATTATGGTAGTAGTCACAGAGCTAGCTGTATGTCTGCTATGGTAAGTTTTATGTGTCAACTTGGCTAGCCTGTAGTACCCTGGTATTCAACCAAACACTAATCTCAGGGTGTGGTGAAGTCACTCTGTAGATGTGATTAACACCTACAATCAGTTGACTTTAAGTAAAGGAGATTGTCCTTGATAATGTGGTTGGCCCTCATCCAATCAGTTGAAAGGCCTTCAGAGCAAAAGGGAGGTTTCCCTGAGGAGGAAGAAACTCTGCCTTGAGATCACACTATCAACTCCTACCCAAGAATTCCCAGGCGGCCCGCCTTTCCCAAGGGATTTCTGAGTTATCAGTCCCCACAATTGTGTGAGGCAATTTCTTAGAATAAATAGCTTTATATATTTATATGCATACACACAACTTTTACATATGTATGTATATCTATATAATTTTCCCTAATGGTTCTGTTTCTCTGGAGAACCCAACTCATACAATGTGTTTAGCAGAATGTATAGGTATACCTAAAAATAGTACATTTTACTATGCGTAAATTATACCACAGTAAACAACAAGAAAAAAGCTGATTCGGAATACTAATCAGAATTCTGTTTTGAGCTGGCAAGAGAAAGTGTGTCTGTATACATGAATGTGTGAGTTAGCATGAAGGTGCCTATGTGCCAGGTGTGCCTCTGCAGGTATGTGTGTTTCTGCAAAGAGTGTGAGGAAGGTGGTGTATCAGACTTGAGTGGGGAGGTCCAAGAGGGCTTCACAATGTTGCATATGAATTGGACCCAAGAAGAAGGGATAGGATTTTGAGAAGCTGAAGAGGAAGATAAGGGAGAGGGTATATGGGGAGGAAAAAAACAGTAACAACAACAGAAAGTGCAGAGCCAGGAAAACATGGGCGGCAGGAACCGGGGGCTCCAGCAAGGCCACAGAGATGTGAGGAGGATGAATTTGATACATATTTGTTGAGTCCTTCCTGTGGGCCAATTCGACCAGAATATAAGGTACATGTAAGAGAGGAAAAGACTTAACCAGAAAAGGGAAGGCTAAGGTATAAACACGGGAAAGACAACATTTTAATTAGAAACAGCTTTAAAACGTTCCTTTTGAGAAATGAATGAACCCAGATGCGAAACGGGTCACCCTGCCCCTTAAGATCTAGTTGAGATTTACACAAGCCATCATTCCACACCCAATTAAATGTCTAATATCCTCCTCCGGAGGCTCGCTCATTCCTGGGGTGCTGCGTCATCCTCACTCTGGCTTTGATTTTCTATCACCCTCGAATCCTCGTGCTCACACTGGGTCTTGATCCGAGTTCATATGACTCGCCCACACTCCTCCAGCCAACCCTCCTCATCTCCTCAAGAACTGGGCTCCGGCAACTTTCCACTCATTCCACTCATTTGCCAACAGAAAGCTTTCCTTCTATGGAGTGTGTTGGGGAGGCTAGCATTGTCAACTGGCTGTTGAAAAGAACATCTTGCTTAAGAGAAAAATCTTATAAGGGTTTATTTGAGCCCAAATGATGACAATTGCCAGGTAGCAAAATCTCAACGGATTCAGAAAATGCACCGGAGAATGGCAGTTTTGCAGCGTATTTTATACGTTGGAATCAAAGGAAGAGATGGAAGGGGGGTTATATGAAATCCATTGGTGGTAGATGAAGGGGGCAGGAGAAAGCAAAGTGGAAAAATCTCCGGGATTGGATAGAAAGTAAAGGAAAGAGACACATACTTTTGCACTGGGGGCAACAGGATGGTGAACAATTAACATTTACAGCAGAGAGAGATGGGATGCGGGAAGTAAGATAACTACCAGGGCTCCTGTGGTCTCTCGTTCCAGTGGGAGATTGTGCCCTGAAGGATCTGGAAAAGAAGATCACTCTGACATTTCAGAGGGGTGTTATCTTAGATGCACAAAGACAATAGACAGACTCACATGAAATCAAGGTTGACCTTTGTCAAGAAAGCTGCAGGCCCAGGATGTGACTACCGCCATGACCTGTTCTTAGTTAGGGATTTCCGTGTCCAGACTATCCCTATGCGGTTCCTTTAGGTCTCTGATGCACACCCCTACTGAGGATCGAGCCTGCAACCCAGGCATGTGCCCTGACTGGGAATGGAACTGTGACCTCCTGGTTCATAAGACAATGCTCAATAACTGAGCAACCCTGGCCAGGCCTTTTTGGTCATTTTTAAAACTGCTGGTTTAGTCAGCTATTTTAAAATTCTGGTAAACTTTTGTTTTATTATTTAGAAACGATGCACAAAGACAATAGACAGACTCACATGAAATCAAGGTTGACCTTTGTCAAGAAAGCTGCAGGCCCAGGATGTGACTACCGCCATGACCTGTTCTTAGTTAGGGATTTCCGTGTCCAGACTATCCCTATGCGGTTCCTTTAGGTCTCTGAGTTTGTAAGGACCACCATGCAGGCCTCCTCTGAGCTTGTCCGGTGTAGCATGTGCCCCTTTGCTGGTCCAGATGGCCATGTGGAAGAGGGAAAGGAACCTGGTGTGGAGCTCAACTGCTCTCTCAACAGAATTTCAAGTGAACCCCACACCTCTGGGTGCAGGCACCCAGAGCTTGTGAACAGGAAGCTGTTGGCACCCATCGGACTGGAGGAGCAAAGCGACGAGGCATCTGCTGTGGTTTGGACCTATGAGACCTGTGCTGGAACCCAGGCTGCTATCTACGGAGCTGCTGGTACGCTGGTACCAAATGTGGCAGAAGACATGCAGGTTCGAGCACTGGGTGGGACCGCAGTGTGCGGGAGCAAAGAATTTTCAGTAACCACCAGAGGCTCACCCCAATGACAGCGACTGTTGCCCTGCCTTGGTCTGGCACCCCTGTTCACCTACTCCACCACTATGCCGCTGCTGACACCCGCCATGTTCCACACTCTGACTCCTGCTGCCCAGGCCCACCATGTTCTGCGCACGCCCCCTGGTGGTCAGCGGATGTCCTGGCGACCAGTTCGGTTTTTCAGTTGTTCCACCGTTCGGTCTATTTGCATATTAGCTATGCCTTCCCCCTCCCCGTGCTTGCCTCCCAGGGACAGAATCTTCTATTTTATCCTCCAGTCCTTCCAATAACTAATAAATGTCCTGTGCTCAGTACCCTGCAGTGATGTCTATTTTCCTGGTTGGATATTGACACATCCCTTCTCCTGCCCCAGGTAGTCTTCACAGGCTGGAGTGTTCTTGACATGGTCTGTTCACCGTTGCTCCTTGTTTTTAGACTGTCTTCCCCTGCTTGAAGGCCAGGGTTAGAGAGAAGTACTATCAGGGGGATGTGGAGCATAGCATGGGGGGTGCAGTCAGTAACATTGTAGTAACTGTGTACAGTGCCAGGGGGTACTGGAAATATCGGGGCATCGCTGTGTAAAGTGTGTGACTGCCTGGCCATGATGCTGTACATCTGAAACTAATACAAAACAGTGTTGAATATAAACTGTGATTGAAAAAATAAAATTTAAAAAAGGTAACAATAAATGTGTAAAGACCTAAAAAAAAGATATGATTTTATAATCAAGCATTGTTTTTGTCATTTTAAAAAAGTTTTCCCAGTTTTTTTCAAAGCATATTTTTATTGATTTCAGAGAGAAAGGGAAAGAGAGAAGTACTCTCTGGATTAAAATTACATAATAAGAGAAAAAAGAGAGTAGGAATCTCCTATTGCCGTGTTCACCTGTGTAGCACCAGCATCTAGAATAAAACCTGCTTCATAGATGTTTAGTGAATATTTGTTGAAAGAATGACACATAAAAATGAGACTCAGACACTTTTCTTGGTTTCTATTAAAAAAATTATCAACAGAATTCCTTCTCCTCATGCAGGTTTACCAATGGTTTGAGGAGATGGAGGACATTTACATCTTAGAGTCAATATCTACTTGAAGGCTTGCAGACACCCCAGTGTTCGCCCTCCATCCTCTCCTTTTCCAACTCCTCCATCCTACCTCCCTTTGGAGCAGACCTGCCCACATCCATTCTGCGGACAGTCTCCTCCCAAGCCCCTCCACCCAAACTCAGCGCAGGGCTTGCCTTGGTATATCCACACCCTCATCAACGTTCACCCTCCCTTGACTGTCTCCTCCCCGCCTCGCTCCCCACATCTCTGTGATGGGAAGGTGGCTGGGCACAGATGTAGTTTTTTCCCCCATAGTTCTCCTCTCAGATGGTAAAAATGCTTACAATTTGTTTTGGTTTAATACTTCAAAAGATTACAGTTTCGTGCTTTGGGATAAATATTGAATTGAGGAATGTGTCCTCGGGAGTGAGGATAGGGACATGTCAGGATAATCTTCCTCTTCTGAATCAAATATTGTATTTTCAGGGTAATAAAAGCAAATAAAAATGTATAGCGTGGCTCCCCTGATGTCCTCTAAGCACAGGTGCCTACTACAAATACAAATGAAAGGACTGAAAGTAAGGGACCCTCCATCTTCCTTCCTCCGGTGCAGCAAAGAAAACGCTTCCAATTCGAACAATTTCTGAAGTTAGAAAAATAAAACTCACAAAAGTGTGCGCACGTTCGTGCCTATTGCAGGTCTTGATAGAAGAGATGCAATTTCCGACAGCATTTGAATGCACGGGCTCAGGAGATTCAGGAACTGGGGAGTAACCTTCAGACAAGGTCGGAGCCAGTAGCTCCTTTTTCCCTTTTTCTTTTTTTGAGAAACCTTTATTGTTGAAAGTATTACATAAGTCCCTTTCTCCCCCTGGGTCAGTAGCTCCTTTAACACTGAGAACCAATGGAAGGACTGGCCATTGCCAAGGGCCGCGCAGGGGCCTGAGGCATATGTTGGCAGAGGCGCTAGAAGGGACAGAAGTGGGGCAGAGCACAGGGGAGCAAATGGAAAAGCAAACGAGGATGCTTGAATAGCATCAGCAATCGCTTCAGGTGCATTTTGCAGCCTCAGCTGTGAGTCAGCCTGGCCGCAAAGGATCTCTAACAGGTGGGCAGGGCCGGCTGCATATTTCGGTCCCCGCGCTGCCCACATCCAAGCTCGTGGTTCTGCAACTGGGCCTTCTGGCACTCGTCTCAGGTCGCCGGGGGAAAAGGGGGAAGTCACTATGGTATCAGCATATTAGTCATCACTCCATGTCCTCTTGGCTTCCGAAAATAAGACTTGAATATTTAAGTAGAGAGTTTTGTTAATCAATCTGAAATGCTTGCTTAGCAAAAGAAAAGGGGCAAATGAGTGGCCGCGGAAATGAAATTGCATTTCTTATCTCTGAGAGTGAGGCAAGGCCCCCTGACGTCTGGGTTATAAATGTGGGCAAGTCTCCCCCTAGTGGACAAATGGCTTCACCTTGCACTGGCAAAGATAGCCGCACAGGAGGTTAAACAAACAAAAAAATTCATAGAAAAGGGCCAGAAGAGGAGAAAACGGCAGAGAGGAGGTAAATGTGTTATTGTCACATATTTCCATCTCGATTTCTATGGTTGGTTTTTTTTGTGTGTGAAAAGGCAAAACTGAGTTGAAGTTTTTGCACACATCTGAGAATGTTTACCCCTCCTTCATGTGTTTGTTATTAATCAGTTGAATATGACTCCAGGTCCCACTGGAAGGAAGAATAAGCAGATAAAACAGCATTTCCTAGGACTGGTTTGGAAAAGCCTAGAGTCACTCCCAAGGAGGCACTGTGTTTGGGGACAAGCAAAGAGGTCGGTGGCAAATAGTTACTGGAGAAAGATGACCCTGTTTTCCTGGACAAAATGAACCCTGATGGCCTTGCCCTGTGAACGGGGCATGTCAGCCACTCACCAGGCTGACTGTGACGTTCTCCCATGGGTGGCCTTGAATTAGCGTCCCCTACAAAATCTACCTCGTTTGAGCCAGCAGCCAACACTCCTTATTCTTCTGAAAAGACAAAGTCAGTTTGGCTCACTAGATAGAGCATCAGCCCATGGACTAAAGGGCCCCTGGTTCGATTCCAGTCAAGGGCATGGACCTCAATTGCAGGCTCAATCCCTGGCCCTGGTTGGGGCCCATGTGGGAGGCAACCGATTGATGTGATCTCTCTCACATACATGTTTCTCTCTTTCCCTCTCCCTCTCCCTCTCCCTCCCACTCTGCTAAAAAAATCAATGGAAACTTATCCATTAACAAACAAACAAATAAGCAAAGACAGGGCAAGTCATCTAGTTCCAAAATTCTATGAACAAAGACCCTGAGGGGTTTGTGACCAAAAAGAGGTGCATGGCACTGCTCTAGAGTCTCCCAAGCCTTCACAGCTCCCCACACCCTCCCAGTTCTCTCTAAGAGAGTTCTGTTCCCTGGATAGTTCTTCCTTGTGTCATAGACCACAGGCTGCAGAGCACCAGTCCCCTGGGGAGTCCCTGAAGTTGCTAAAAAATTCAGAGCTTTCAGAACAGGATGCTGGGCTTCGGAAAAGCCAGACTTGCCAGAGAATCCTAAAGGAGCCTAAATAATTCACTAACTCAAGAGAAACCCAGGAAGCACAATGCAAACTTATCGGCTCTAATGTGTTCGTTTGACATCAGAAGAGACACAGTAGGTTAAGGAAAGTCTGGGGAATGTGCTCAGAAGATAATCAGTAGGAAAGAATGGTGATTCGTTCCTTTTCAAAACAGGCTTTGATCTTGACAGAGGGCAGAGGCAAGTTGCCTCATTTTATCTTTAAATTATCTGGAAACCTGCTTCCCAATGGCTAGAGAACATGGCCAATGCGTTTGTCTTTTTGACCAAAGAAACACACATCCCAGAACAAAAGAACAACATCGAGCTTCTGCTGCTCAATGACAGAGAATTTACAGAGTGTTGTTTGAGGTTCTGGGGTTAATTAAACACTAAATGTTATCTGAGCGTTGCAAGCGAGGGAACAGTTTATTTTCCATGAGATTTAGATCTAGTCTCGCCTACAGTAAATTGCGAATGTTACTGCGGTGTCCTAGATCAAGGTTAAGAATGGAAGAGACTGGCCTGGACACCCCTGAGGTTTTCTTACTCAATGAGTAAGATGCTCACTTGTAAGATGCTCAGATCAGCAGCATCACCCTTTCTCCAGCCAGTCTCCTGCATCAAGTCCATTACAATCTTGGGCCACTGGGTCTCAATGGGAGGGAAATGTCAGTGCAAACAGAGCCATTACCTGAAGAGAAACCCTGTCTCAGAAGATGCTGGTGTGGACGGTGAATGCCTCTGGGACATGGCTGGTCGCCTGCCTAGCAGCCATCTCTCTGCTTCTTGACTACTGCAAAACAGTTTAGTTTGGAAACTATAAAGAAAAAAAACACACACATTGGCCAACTTTGTTCCAACCAGGAATGATCAACTAGATGACCCAAATCAGGCCACTGAGATGTAAGCAGAAGCTGGGAAAATTTTCCCAAAAGGTGCCGAGTCAGCTAGTATGTGCCTTTAGCCCTTTGCTTTTTCTCTTCTTTCTTCCTGGAATAGAGGCAAGATGCCAAAAGTGGTTGTCCACTGGGAGACATGCACGGGAATCACATGTAAGTGATGGTTGAACAGGAAGATAATGGTGCTTGGGCCCTTGGTGGCTTCTCGGAGCCATCATACCAGCCCTCACTCCCTGACTCGTCTTTTTGTCATATGAGAAAAGTCACATCCCTGGTTATTATCAGTTGCTAATTGTTTTCTCATACTTTCAACCACATGCAATCCCTGTGGCTTCAATGTTCCTACTCTTCTCATGGTTTAAGTTTATATAAGGCTCTTGAAATTTAGATGAAAAACTAGAGAAATATGGTGAAACCGTGGTTTTCCTCTCTTGGTTACAAAATGGAATTAGGGTCCTGGCTGCTGTGGCTCATTTGGTCGGGCATGGTGCTATGCACTGAAAGGATGCTGATTCGATTCCTAGTCAGGGCATGCTGGGCTCGAGTCCTTGGTAGGGGGCGTGCAGGAGGCAGTTGATAGATGTTCTGCTCTCACATTGATGTTTCTATCTCTCTATCTCTCTCCCTTCCTCTCTAAAAATCAATAATAATAATAATAAATCATATTTAAAGTGGAGCAGAAAGTTAAGGAGCAGGAAGGCTCCTGAAATTATGCGTATAGGAATGTGAATTACACAGAGAAACGTGGCCCATCGGGAAATTCTCTGTTGTTTGTTATTTCTCAGGTCTATATAAAATCTCCACTGCTGCGTGCTATCTAACTTGCTGGGCAAGTTGGCAATGTCTGTAAATAAAAGTAACCGCTTTGAAAGTTGGTTCTCATTGCTATCTGGTGTGTGAAACGTGGTGCTTAAAAAACGATCCTGGGCCACTCTTGCCAATCCTATGATGGTCTTGCGGTAAAAGTAATTGAGCAATCAGAGTCTGTGCTCTCTAGGAAAGGGAGGGAACGCAAATTTTCAGGCAAACCATGCGAATGAGAAAGCGGTGTCTCCAAGAGACAGACTCTAGGCCAGGGGTGGGCAACCCCTGGCACGCATGTCAAACATGGCACGCCAGTAACTTTTGCTGGCACGCAAAACCCTCTCTTATAATCTTCCATTTACAATTTTTTTCTTAATATCGACTTTTTTGTTTTTCAGATAAATTCAGTGTAGGTGCATCTTAGATAAATAAGTAATTTTACATAACAAGTTATCTTAAAGACCATAGACATGGATTGACGAGAGAGGGGAAGAGCAATTTCTATGCCTCTGCCTTAACTCTCCCTGCCTTCCTAGATCCGACCAGTGAACCACTGTCCTTCCCAAGGACCTGGTGGAAGCACTGGTCTCTCATCGAGCCACGTCAGTGCTGAGCCTGAACTGGTCTTGCTCGAAGGGAATGCAATCAAGTCCCAGAAGGATGGAGCCTCTGAGCGAAAGAGCCAAAGGAGAATACTATTTGTTAAGCACTTCCCGCGGACCAGGCCTCCTCTTGGTGCTTCACGTGTGTTAGTGCCATTAATTCTCCTAACCGTCCTGGGAGAGAGCTACAGATATCCCCATTTTCCTGATGACGAAACTGGGGCCCAGAGAAATGAAGGACCAGGCCCAAGGCTCTACAGCCAGAGGTGAATTTAGATTCGTGTGAGAGAGATACTGGTACAGATATCCCCATTTTTCTGATGAAGAAACTGGGGCTCAGAGAAAATGAAGGACTAGGCCCAAGGCTCCACAGCCAGAGACACATTCTGATTCATGTGTTTTGAAAGACTATGAACTTTCTACTGACCATCATGGTCATGGATTTCAGGGTCTGGGAAAAAGTCCCCGTTAACCCGGAGAGGAAGAGAGAGGGAAGCAGGAGAGAGTCACCTGCCCCAGCCCAGCCTGAGTGGCCTTGACATACAATTTGGTCCCACGCTTCTCATGGGCAGGTGAGGACATGGAGGCCCAGGGTCTTAGACCGAGTTCCCGAGAAGCAGCCCCTGAGATGGAGACTGTGTGAGGGAGCACACAGGCTCAGGAGGGAAGACGCTAAGCCTAGATGTGGTTCGGGGCTCCCCAGCTGCAGCCAACACCAACATTGAAGTTGAACTTTCAAGGGGGTGACATGGAGTTCCGTGCATCCTCTAGAAGGCACCCTGAGGGGGGGCTGCTGCATCCTGCATCTCCGAACCCCCACCCTGCCTCGCTCTTCCTTCTGAAACCCGGTTATGTGACTTCCTTACAGATTCCAATTCTCCCCGCCAGTGAATTCCTTTGGTGCCTGCCACCAAAAAGCCTTAACTGATACATAAACATTGAGAGAAAGTAGCCTCGGACTATAGTTCTAATTCAGCACAGGAGGTCCTGGGGCCCAGGACGTTTAAGGTCATTGCTCCAGGTGGGTAGCCAGGACGAAGGCCCAGACTTTCTGGCATCCAGCCCAATGCCTTCCAAACAAGAAGCAGGCCTCGGGCTAGAGTTTCCATTTTTCAGAGGCAGCCAATGAAGTCCAAGTCCACAGAGGGAGTGTTACCCTCTTCAGGAACAACCTGAACCCCAGATCCCAGGGGTGGGCAAACCTCAGTCACGAAGTCTTCTCTCAGGCGATGCTTTCTCTGTGGCGAAAAACCTAAACTATGCCCCGAGTTAAGTCGTTGCCTTATGTTTCGAATCAATAGCAAAGAAATACATTTGCGCCTCCCTGATTCACTTCTAAAATTAATGAAAATCTGGCTGATCACACAGGCGTTCATTAATTCGTCCTACTCAGCAGAGGTCTCAGCAGTGAGACAGGCTTTGGGGGGCATTCATGAGATGCTCTTAAAACCCACATAATGGTTTATATTTTTAAGCTGAATTTTAAACTGGGATATGGAGTTGTATACCTGAAACCTATATCATTTTATTAACCAAAGTCTATTATTCATGAATTTAGTTAAATTAATTAGTTAAATTAATTAAGCAGTTTCTTCTTCTCTCTCTGTCTTTCTGTCTCTCTATATCTCTCTCTCATCCCTAGGTTACAGGTGTCTTTCTCTATGCTCTCTGTTGAAATGAAATTATTTCTTTATTTCTCCATTTCATATTTGTCAAGAAGAGATGCCCTCAACATTGAAAACCTCTACTTTTCACAACATATACTATTGTTGTTCCCTCTAGCAACACGCCTTATATTTTATAGACTGGCTCTTCTAGTTTTTCATTGCTGAACTTTTATAGCACTCTCTTTCTGGCAATTAAATATAGTCCCTTGCATTGTTACTTCCCACCTGTACTTCAAGATTACATTTTCACTGATGGCAGTAAATCTTTTTCCTCTTTTTATATGCCTCATCGTTCACCTAGAGTTGTAAGACAGGAGATGTTTTTCATTCTTTCATTTCTTCAACAAATATTTATGAAGAATATTCTACGTACCAGGAATGGTACTCAGCTTAGAACTAACTGAGATGAATATAACACCGTTCCTGCTTTCAAGATGTGAGTGAATGCTTGAATGCCCCTCTCAATCTCTATCTAAATGTTCCATCACTGAAAAGGAAAATTAAACCACTTGGGGACTCTGGACCCCGAGGCACACCCAAGTGACACATTCTAAGAAGAAAATTCACACAACTTGGACAAAACAAGTAGAAATACTCAGTCTTCTTGAACGTCATAGAGGTTAAAGGAATCTGAAGGCATGAGCTTTGGTTCCAGTTCTGCTAAGACCAGTTTTGTAACAACAGACAACCCATTAAACCACCCTTAACTCTGGTATCTGAGAAATTGGGAAGATGGACAAGACATTCTCTTAGTTTCCCCTCCAGTTCCAAAATTCTATGAACAAAGGACAAGGTAGAAGTCCTCCAGGTTCTAACCGGAAAACAACAGAATGAAATTAGGAAAGTTAACATGAAGGGTAGCTGTGAGATACAGTTCTCCTTCTGGGAGCAGAATGGAATATGGAATTTTCCTCAAAGGGCAGAGGTTAAAGCCTTCTTGTTAGATGAATTAAAAAAATAAATCCTCACAAATTTCATGGTGCATGCTGTCAGCATCCTAACAAAACCTTCGAAAACAAGTAAAGGAATGACAGGAAAGAAAATGGAGATAAATGGATTCTTTTCTTTCTGGAATATCCATCATTACATAAAAGAATTTGACTAGTCCCCCAGAAATATAGTCTTTGTTTCTGAAACAGAATCAAAAGAAATGAAATGATGGTAGAATAGATTTGCAAAGTGCCCAATTAGACTGACAAATTCACAAATAAACCTTTCCCCCCAGCCCAGGACTGCCACTGGGAGACAGCGAATGCATTTGCTCTTTTCCGAAGCACATTAGAGTGTTAAGGTAACGAGACATGGGGATGAATAACATGTTCACATCACAACAAGGCTGAGCGACAAAGTCATCGGATCTGAGAAAACCATTTTTGGAGCAAAGTGGTAACAGCTGCAATCAGGCCTGAGATAAATTGTGGGGGACCCACTGAGCTCAGGGCCCCAAGGGAATACATTTTAAAAAGCAGCAGCGAAAGTGCAACAAGCTTGTTTTGTGTCCAAGTCCAAGGACCAGGGAAACCTACGGAGGACCCAAACTCAATTTAAGAAAGCAGTGCCTGCCCCAACTGGTTTGGCTCAGTGGATAGAGCATCGGCCTGCGGACTCAAGGGTCCCGGGTTCGATTCCTGTCAAGGGCATGTACCTTGGTTGCAGGCACATCCCCAGTGGGGTGTGTGCAGGAGGCAGCAGATCGATGTTTCTCTCTCATCGATGTTTCTCTCTCATCGATATTTCTAACTCTCTATCCCTCTCCCTTCCTCTCTGTAAAAAATCAACAAAATATATTTTAAAAAAAAGAAAAGAAAAAAGAAAGAAAGCAGCGCCTGGCTCCAGGCATGCAGACGATTTGCATCATTGGGGCATCACACAGAGAATGAGGGAGCGAGAACAGAATTGGAACAGATTTCCATAATGCCCTTTTACTGCTTTTCTCAAAATTCAGTGTTCTTCCTCGGAAATAGGGACTGTGTCCCTTAAGTGAGCCCTCACACAGCTTTGGAGGAAAGCTTGAATTGGGTCCAGACAGGCTGAAGGCAGGAAAATCAGAAGTCCATGCCCAAACACGTAGCTTCGAGTGTGGACAGCGTGAAAGACGGCAGGGGTCCCACGGCCTCCGACTGTAAGACCATATATTCTCAAATGTGCAAAACTCCATTAGCATGTGAGTGAGACAGCAGAACACTGCACCCCGATGGGATTGGATCTGAGTTTAAGCAAACGTCAAGGCCGTTAGGCTTTTTAAGTAAAGTCAGAAAACGCGAGAAGATGACTCCCCTGGTAACAATAGCTCAGATGCCTCACCCAGACATGTTTCATGTCTGCTGGCTGCATTGACTTTTGGGCTTTTCTGTTTGTAAAGCGGCCAGCCCTGAGCTGGGGGGAGACTTACCTCACCAAACCTCAACAAGGGTGGCTGTATCACATTGGGATCTGAGGATGAATTAAATCGAGTGCACACACAAATAAAACACACGGAACGAGAGGATGTTCTAAAGTAGCAGACATGGAAACCAAAGCGATCTTGACATGAACAAAGAAAGGTGAGATGAGCCTGGGGGATGGATGGATGGATGGATGGATGGCCAGGCCAAAGCATCACCCTTGCATCCAAACACAGCTGCTCAGTGGGTCTAGAGAAGATGCACATGACACCAGACACCTGGAAGCATAGAAAAACAGGGCAGTCAAGAAAAAAAAGGTGTATACCGGTGACTGAATTCTACCCTATGAGATATGAGCGGAAGTGCAGGCTCTTTTCAAGCCTGTCCCCCAGAAACTGCCCCCCACCCACGTCCCCCTTCTACGTGCTGGGTTCCCGTGAGCCGGGCAAATTCTGAAACAGGAAGCCAGCCTGGGTGGCTGCGTGCCGCTGGCCAACTCCAAAGGCTCATTGCGAACTCTGTGTAAGAAATAGACTTCGCCCGTCATTTTTCATTGAGCCATTTTGCATTTTGCCATTTGTTTATTACCACAGTTGGACTTATTCTAGCAGAAAATCTCTCCAGCATTAAATATAAGAGATTAAATGTAAAGCGCCATAAACATATGGATAATCACTCCCCCGAAGAGATTTATTTCCTCACCAATATCTAAGCATCAGCAGGGTGCTGAATTTAGGCAGATTTTATTCTCAGGTTTTTTTTACA
>NW_005359881.1:1784302-1784591 GCF_000412655.1 Myotis brandtii
TATATATGCCTTTTTTTTTTTGCAGAGCTATTCTCAGTAATTGACAGGACATTTGCCTTGAGCACACCTTATGTCCATAGGCAGACAGCCGCTGCAGAGCACACGCCAATCACTGGCATAATGACTCGAGACAGCAGAGTCTACATGTATCGCCACACTCCCTCCTGGAAATCTTTCTGGTGCAAGTCACGCATGTCGACCTAGCAGGCAATGTAACCCACTCCTCACTAGCCCAGAGTAAATGTACAAGAGGCATATTTCAACCCCCCCCCCCCCCCCCCCACCCACA
>NW_005359881.1:1784608-1798767 GCF_000412655.1 Myotis brandtii
CCCCCCCCCCCCCCCACACACACACACACACACAAGGCAGAAACCCATGGGCTTGGAAAGAGGACTTGGCTGTCCCTCCTCCACCGGGAATGCACATTCCCAGGCGGTGCCTGCTGGTGCAGCCAGGAGCTCTGATCCCCATCTTGGGTCACTCTTAGGACAGGGGAGGGACCAGTGGCCAAGGCCACCTGTGGTCCTGGCACTTCCTGACTCTACAAATGACCTAAGGATGTTGCTTGTCTCCCTGGGAACCAGTCTCCACAGCCTGCCCTGAAGGAAACAGGAATAGAGCTGCCCACTGAAAGCCATTGGGATTCTGAGCAGGAAGCCCCGCCCCCTGTTGCCCCTGCTTCTGCTGCTGGATGTCTTGATGGACAGCTGTGTTGATGCTCCCTTGGTGCCATCCCAGGCTCTGAGACATCAAACGCGCTTCCCTCTGTGCTCCCGCTTCCTCCCCCAAGTCACTCCGCACAGAATCCCTTCTGGGGGACTCTGCCTCCTGCTTTCTCTGCCTTCCCTATAAGGCTGTGGGATTCTTGCGGGGCAGGCACGGAGTCACACCCATTTTTGCATATTCCATACTTAGCTCAGGGCCACCATGCACTTACAGACTCAAAAGGTGGAAACCATTCATTGTCAGACTGGAGCTTGGCAGATTTCCTGTATAAATCTCCCCATTCTTAGTGTAGGGCCCAGATCTATGATTGCTGAAAAATCAAATGGGGCTCAGAAGATTAGATTTATGTATAAATAACAAAGAGAAATACTGTGAACTTGCTCAGTAGGGTGGCATCCCCCTGGGAAGTCTCTGGCTTCTTTCCATTGTGCTTGCTGTTCCCCTGGCTGAGAACGCCATCATCTCTCAGCAGCCCCCAGACCTCGGAGTGCCCCACCCTCCATCCCTCCATCCCTCCATAACCTGCCCCCAGAATGACCCACCCCCAGCACCCACCTGATTCAGAAGTAGTTTGCCGTCTCCGTTGGCACAGATTAAGGCACAGATTCGATGCATAATATATTGTCAACACCTTTCACAGCCAGCAACTTCCAAAGAGTTTCTAAAGAGCACATCTTCCCATCACTGGAATCAGCTTGCCTCTCAGGATCTTGGGCGGCCATGTGGCCACAGTGAGATGGTTGCCACTGCCTGAGAACACACATCAGAACTCGCAGAATGGGTGTCAGCAGCTGGGAAGGAGCCCCAAAGACACAGGGAGCCCTCCTCTGAGAAACGCCACATCTTCAGAGCTCTGGGTGGCACAGAGGACAACCTGTGCCGAATGCCCACGTGACTCCCCATGCTGACCGTGATGATACTGTAGGCATTCTTAAAGCAACTCATTTTGCTTTTATTTTCTTTCCTCCTTATGCATGAGAATGGCACATGATGTCTCACTAATTCTTAAAAAGCCCTTTCAATGAAATAAGTATTTTGTGTCGCTGTTGAGCTGGCTGAGATCTCTTTCTTTCTAAATGGAGCATGAAATAATAGTGCAGCTTACCGTAGGTGGCGTTTTTCGATTTGATTGAAATGGGATCTATCAATCTAATCCTATTAATTCTTCATCTCTTCCTCTGTTACCCTTTTATAGCACACTAATCCTTACCACTAGTGATTCCTGAATCAGAGCAACACTTTTTTTTTTGCCTTTATTTAATCCATTTACTCTACTGGAATTTTCTGATCACTCATCTCCACCTGTTGAAATTCTATCCATTCTTTAAATGCCAACTTAAATGTCACCTACTCCATGGACTCTTTCCGACATCACTCATTCACTGTGACCTCCTCCAGTCTCCAACACCCCGCATGGCTTGTGCTTCTGTTACATTTCAGATACAGTATGTTCTTTTGAAATCTTCCTATGGCCTGGGTGCAAAGGTAGGCACTTAGGCGTATGTTGTCCCAGGTAATCATCACAACAACCTTTCGAGGTAGGAATTAGCCTCCATTCTTCAAGTGAGTTTCACTGAGACTTCTGAGAGCAGTCGACTTACACACCTTCATACATTCAGCAGGTGGTTAACACAGATCTTTTGGTCCAAATCTTATCATTGAACATCAGCTTCCTTTTGTCCATATCCTGCCTTCCCCATCTACATACTGAGTACATTGTGTTGAATTGAATTGAATGTAAAATGCAAAATACCATTCAAAACCAAATGTCCTTGATAGCAAAGTCCCAAATTTATGTGGAAAACAAACTAAAGTGTTTGAAAATACACCTTTTCATTGTTAGGCTGATATTCTTTGTTAAACTTCATTTGTTTAAGAAAAACGCGAGTTATGTTTCATTGTAAGAAGAGAACCATTATAAACCTAGCCTCAGAAATGCTGTGATTAGTTTTCTTGTTTCTTCTGTTCTTTTCTTAAACAGTAATGAAGAATGCTGAAAATTCTACCACAACAGCCAGTTTATATTCACAGTATTATTAAAATACAAGAAGTAGAATCCCTTTCTGCTCTGGGGAATAGTCAGCTATACAACACATAGAAAGTATCTCCTTGCAAAGAGGAGAAAAGGACTTGCCTTTTCTCAAACACAAGAAACAAGAGCAGCCAGTTAAATCTTAAAATCAAGCAGAGCTGAATCACAGTTCAAGCGCTCGTTAATTTTCTGATCTTGAGCAAGCCACTGAACCTTGTCAAAACATCAATATCTTCATTCATAGAACAAGAATCAATAACAACAACATCGTGTCATTTTAGGACCAATTGGTAATGGTATATAAATCAAAAGCATTATTATGATGATTGTTATTAAAGTTGTTTATTGATAAAACAGTTGGCCATATCTAGGAGGAGACTTATGATATCATTTGATCTCTGTTTTAAAAACAAACAAACAAACAAACAAACTGAAAACCTCTTTCTGCTGTGGAGAGAACAGATTAGAAGGGGTCAAGAACTGGGTAACCAGAAAAAAATGGCACAAGTTTCCAAATAAGAGACTCAGGTGGCCTGGACCCGGATCACGGCAGTGAAGGGGTTTCAAGTGTCTACAACTGAGATGATTTCAGGAGATAGGATCCCTATGATTTGGTGTTGGGATGGTTGTGAGAGGATGTGAAGCAAAAAGAATCAAGAATAACCTCTAGGTCTATGACTTAAGCATCTGGGTGGATGGTAGCACCACTAATTAATTTGGGGGAAGACTGAGGGGAAATGGGAAGGAGGTCAGGTTGAGGGGTGGGAGTAACATACAATCCAACTATAGAACAAAAGTCCACTTTTAGACATCAGCAGTATAATTTTCCAAACTAGAATTCACATTTGTATATAGATTTGGGGTGATTTCTTTCTCTCTGTTTACACTCAAAATATTAATGTAAAATGTTGATCCAAGTAAAGAATGTTTCCTCCTCTCTTCCTTTCCCAGAGAGGTGACAGGAAAAGTCGAAGAGATCTTATTAGCTTGATTCCTTCCCAGAAACCCTTGGGGTTTTCTTCTCCCTCTTGTGATCATTGATGAACTCAGCAGTTAAGCCAGCCATCATGACTAAATCTTGAATTTCTTCCTACAATTTTCTCCGCAGGAGGAACAGTTCTGATCCAGGAGCTTAGGTCCGCAGAGTGGGTTGGCTCCTTTGTCCTTGGAGGCCAAGATTCCTTGTAGGACCTAGAAAGTTGGATTGTATCCCTTGTCATGCCAAAGCACTGCCCAAACCCATACCTACTTCTGCACCCTCTCAGAATCCCTTGCTCAACAAAACCCACATTGTTTTGTTTGACAAACTCTTTCCTGATTGATTTATGAACATAAATTCAATTGTTACCTTATGGTCACCATAATCACGGTTGCAATTGCTATTATACCTTGCATTTACAGTAATCACCATTCCCAGCCTGCATCTGAGTGTCCGAACCTTCCCCTCCCTGAAATTGTCCGAGCGGAGTCGGTCTGGATGACTATGATGGATGAGAGGTGGAATGGGATGGCCCTTAGGTAAACTTCCTTAGCTCTAGGTCTGTGTACTTCACATTTAATATTTTGCAGAGAAGCGACAGTATTTGCTGCCCATGTGGCTGTCCTAATTTACTGAAGTCTTATAGTATCTCCCACATTTAAGTTGACCTAGAAAGCCAAATAAGCAGAAATGGTCTCAGATTTACTAGGGAAGAAGCTATTGCTGCCGTATTCCCTGTGCAGTTGTCTGGTGTGGGTACCAAGGGCTTGTTTGAAATGAACATCTGTTAAGGAAGTGGGCTACTGCAGTGGGAAAGACTGCAGTCCTGGGTGATTGCCTTCATCTGGTACTAACTGAATTTAAACAGGACACCTCATATCTGAATGTCTTAAACACCTTCTATGCAGGATAAAAGGCTTTAATTAACCCGGTTTCTCCACCTCTGTGATATTGACATTTGGGGCTGGGCGATTCTTCGTTGTGGGGGACCACTCTGCGCACGGTGAGCTGTTCAGCAGCATCCCTGGTCTCCACTCACTAGATGGCGTTAGCACGCCCTCTCCCCTGGTTTTGACAGCCATACACGTGGACACGTGTGTGAGGATATTGATAAAATAAAGTGTTGTTTTTAAAATAGGTTTGATTGATTTCAGAGAGGAAGGGACAGGGACAGAGAGAGAGAGAGAGAGAGAGAGAAATATCAATGATGAGAGAGAATCATTGATCAGCTGCCTCCTGCACGCCCCCTCCTGGGGATCAAGCCCACAACCTGGTCATGTGCCCTTGACTCGAATCAAACCCAGGACCCTTCAGTTCGCAGGCCAGTGCTCTATTCACTGAGCCAAACCAGCTAGGGCTGCTTTTGAGTTTTTAATGGTTGAAACTGGGTGATAGATACCTGTAAATTCTTTATACGATGCTCTCTAGTTTTGTATATATTTCACATTTTCTAAAACTTCCTATAACAAAAAGGCAGATTCTGTCAGAGAAGCTACCAACATTACAGAAAGGCACATAAATGTATGTACATACATTACAGTCCAGTGAGCAATGAAACCAGCCTAAGAATGCAGGAATCAAGATCCTAGAATGATGGAAGGTACACTGAGATAAGCAGCTGTTTATTTGTGTTGTTTTATTTGAGGTGTATGTTTTAGTATTTTTTTTTTATTATCCTTTGGGGCATTTGCCAATTCATGTTATGGAGCATCATGGCTGAACCAAGATCAGTGGACTGAACTCATCAGCCATCCCTCTGCAGTGAAAAATAAAAGTGTAGAGTTCAGGGGTACCAATGTGACAAGAACATGGGGGACCAAGATCCTGGAGGGGAAAAAAGCCACAGAGAAGAGAGCTCCAAGTGTGTCACTTTCTCTTGAAGCATCTGTGGTGTGCGGAGGTGGTGTGTGGAGGGGATGGGGGTAGGTGGTGCTAGAGGGCAAGAAACAAAGTCAGATGCATCATCCAAGAGGCTAAAAGCTACACAGGAATTTGGACAGTCTCATGGTACTGGGGAGACTAAAACTGGAGTTGGGCCTGCTAGGGAGGTGAGTCCTTTACGAATGTCCTGGAATTTTACCTGAGACCCAGCTCCCCAGAGAGCTACTCCCGAGGGGTAAGGGCAAACAGAAAATGCATGCGCCTCACAAAGCCTAAACTCGTGGCAATTGCTGCTTGCATTAGATGAGCAGCCTACATCCGTCTGCCTGCCAGAAAAATATTAGACCCACTCCAGAGGAAGATAAAATCTTCCAAGCCCCGTATTGTTTTCCATAGATAATGTCTGGCATTTGAATTAATAAGCGTGCCAGGAAACTGGACCAAATGACTAAAAGGCAAGAGAAAAGAAAACATAAAATAGAAACAGACCATAGATTACCACAATATTGAAGTTGTCAGACATGGAGTTTAAAATATATACAACTATTGTGTTTAAGATGAAAAGATAGATAAATTCTCCAGAGAAGTGACATATCCAGAAAGAGCATTAAGTAGAAATTCTAGAACCAAAAATAATGAAATACTAAAGTTGAGAATTAAATAGATGAGTGTAACAGCAGAATAGAAAAACCAGAAGAGAGGATTAAGCATCTGGAAGGTAGTCAGTAGAAAATATCTAGATTGGAGCACATAAAAAAGGGGGGATGAAATAAAAAAAGGGTACAACTCAAATAGAAGAATGTCTAAATTTTGTAATTGGGATCTAAAAAAAAGTGAAGACGGAATAGTGCAGAAGAAATATGCAAAGAAAAACTGGCCAAGGATTACCTAAAATTTATTAAAGATAAGAAGCCACAGGTTCAAGAATCTCTTAAACCTACACAAGATAAATACAGAGAAATGTACATGTAGGCATCTCATAATAACAAAGAGAAAATCTTAAAAACTACCAGGGAAAAAAAGACATAGAACCTTTTAAAAGAAGCAATAAGACTGACAACAAAATTTTTAATAGAAATAATGGAAGCCACCAGACAGGAGAAGGACATTTACAGTGTAGAAAGAAAGTACATGTCAGCTTAGAATTCTATACCTAGCAAATGATCTTTCAGAAATGAGGTAAAGCTTTTTTGACCAACAAAAAACTGAGAGAATTCATTCCAGCAAGACTCTACAAAAAAAGGAAAAAATGTTAAAGGGAATTTATTAGGTGTGTGTGCGCGCACATACACATGCACACACACATAATCCTAGATGGTAACAAGAAATGGATAGCACTAAAATGGGAGGAATGTTGGTAAATTAATATTCCCTTTTAAATCATAAGTAATGCCTTATGAGGGTTCAAATAAATACAGAATGAAATGAAATAGCAACCATAGCACAAAAGGTGGGAAAGGATATTAATAGATCAAAGTATTTTGTGATATCCTTGCATTATCTGAGAAGTACCTAAGGTATAAATTTAAGGTAGATTCTATTCATTATAGGCTGCCACTAAGAGAAGAATAAAAGAATATGTAACTAAAAAGCTAATATAAATATAAATAAAATTTTAAAATACTAGACTGATATAAAAGTAGGCAAGGAAAAAGAAACAGGAATAAGATAGGACAAATAGAAAACTAATTGTAAATGGTATATAAAAATTTAAATATGTCAGTAATTACACTAAATGTAGATAGACTAAATTATCCAACTACAAAAACTGGGGGAAAAAATAATATGTCTTACAAGAATATACCTTAAACATAAAAACACAGAAATTTTGAAAAGAAAAGACATGTCTTGTAAACTTTAATCAAAAAGAAGCTGGCTAGCTCTGACTGGGTGGCTCCCCTGGTTAGTGTATTGTCCTGATACATCAAGGTTGTAGGTTCAATCCCTGGTAAGGTTGCATACAAGAATCAACTAGCGAATGCATAAATAACTGGCACCACAAATTGATGTTTCTTCTCTCTCTCTCAAATCAAGAGATAAAAAATTTTAAAGTAAACAAAAAGAAGCTGGTGTTGCTTTGCTGAGATCAGACAACAAAGATTTTAAGGCAAGGAGTGTTACTAGGCATAAAAGACATATTCATGACAATAAATAGGATGTAAGATAGTAATTCAACAGAAACATACCATAAGACATAAGTTTGTATGCATCTATTGCCAGAGATATATTATACGCCTGTGAAAGAGAGCAAACTGTTCCCATATGTGGCAACACGAATGGATCTCATAGACATCACGCTGACAGAAGGTTCCAGGCACAACAGAGCACATCCTGTATAACCTCATTTAGACACAGCTCAGAAGCAGGCAAAACAACTCTACAGTGAGGCGAGTCTGATGGTGGTTTCCTTTGTGGGTCCAGCAGATGCCGACTAGGAAGGGGCACAAGGGAGGTCTCTGGGTGTTGGCAATGGTCTCGATGTTGATCCAGATGATACTGGTATACGGGATAGGCCTCATTTAAAATATTTATGGAGATATACATTTAGGATTTCCGTACTTTACTGGGTATATATTATGTTTCTTTTTTTTAATTAAAAAAAAGAAAGACCTTGATCCGAGCAAGATGGCGGCATAGGTAAACACCGGAGACTGCTGCCGCAAACAACCACTTCAAAAATACAACTAAAAGACGGAACGGACATCACCCAGAACCACAGGAAGGCTGGCTGAGGAGAGACTCTTCAACTAGAAGGAAAAATAACAGCACACCGAGGCTCAGAGGAGGCGCAGTGTGGAAAAAACTCAGGTGCGGAGGTGCGCGCGCAAAGCGGGCTGGTGGCTGAGAGCGCGGTTGTCGTTTTCGGTCAGGGGGGAGTCTCAGACTCTGAGCTCCAGATACGGGCGAATCGCTGGGGACTCGGACCCAAACGGGAGAAGCGGGAGTGTCTGGCATCAGTTGGAAGGCAGCTTTCCCTCCGAGGTTTGCAGCGGTTCCGGGGGTTCTGAGAAGCAGAGCCTCTGGGAACAGGACTGAGGGCACCATAACGGCTCCCTCCGCCCGCCCTGCCCTGTTGATCCCGCCCCGCCCAAGCCCTGCGCAGAGCCATTTGCCAGATCGCCTCAGGCAAAGGCTAGATTAGCACCTCCCCAGAGGACAGAAGTTTTCCGCGGCAGACACAGCTGATTCACACAGCCAGTCGGCCTGGTGGTCAAATCCCTCTAGTATTAACTACAACAATCAAGGCTCAACTAGAACAAGACTGCGCACAAAGACCACTAGGGGGTGCACCAAGAAAGCATAAAAAATGCGGAGACAAAAAAACATGACAGAAATGGAGGATATAGAGCTAAAAATCGCAATTTTGAGGGCTTGCAAAAATGTGCTAGAAGCTGTCAATAAACTTGAGGAGAGAGTCACGAAAACTAATGAGACCCTCGATGCTATGATAAAGAACCAACTAGAAATTAAGCATACACGGACTGAAATAAAGAATATTATACAGACACCCAATAGCAGACCAGAGGAGCGCAAGAATCAAGTCAAAGATTTGAAATGCGAAGAAGCAAAAAACACCCAACCGGAAAAGCAAAATGAAAAAAGAATCCGAAAATACGAAGATAGTGTAAGGAGCCTCTGGGACAGCTTCAAGCGTACCAACATCAGAATAATAGGGGTGCCAGAAGATGAGAGACAGCAAGATATTGAAAACCTATTTGAAGAAATAATGGCAGAAAACTTCCCCCACCTGGTGAAAGAAATGGACTTACAGGTCCAAGAAGCGCAGAGAACCCCAAACAAAAGGAATCCAAAGAGGACCACACCAAGACACATCATAATTAAAATGCCAAGAGCAAAAGACAAAGAGAGAATCTTAAAAGCAGCAAGAGAAAGAGACTCAATTACCTACAAGGGAATACCCATACGACTGTCAGCTGATTTCTCAACAGAAACTTGGCAGGCCAGAAGGGAATGGCAAGAAATATTCAAAGTGCTGAATACCAAGAACCTACAACCAAGAATACTTTATCCAGCAAAGCTATCATTCAGAATTGAAGGTCAGATAAAGAGCTTCACAGATAAGGAAAAGCTAAAGGAGTTCATCACCACTAAACCAGTATTATACGAAATGCTGAAAGGTATCCTTTAAGAAGAGGAAGAAGAAAAAGGTAAAGATACAAATTGTGAACAACAAACATGCATCTATCAACAAGTGAATCTAAGAACCAAGTGAATAAATAATCTGATGTACAGAATGAACTGGTGATTATAATGAATCAGGGACATAGAAAGGGAATGGACTGACTATTCTTGGCGGGGAAAAAGATTTAATAAAAAAAAAAATAAAATAAAAAAAGAAAGAAAGAAAAACATATCTCCAGAAATTCTAATGTGGTCCAGGTTTGAGAACCACAAAATTTGTGATACTTACCAGTTGGCTGGTGTTTGTGCTTCAAACCAACTGCTGAGTGCAAGGCCCCACCTCCCAACTGCACTAACTGCAGCCTTAGCCAGCCGGGGCCTGTGGACTCCCAGTACCACTGGGCATAGCAATGCTGACGGGGAGCCCTGACCTAAGTATAGGTCTAGACTCCCACCCCTTCTCTGGCCTGTGGAGTTTTATAGCCTTCACTCCCCCCAGAGAACTCCTCCTCCAGAAAATACTAAACTATATCAAACATATGCCCCATTCCATCAGCTCCTCTCAAACCAGCCTCAGCTGCTCCCTCCCACAAAAGGCAGAAACCTAGAGCGCCAAGACCTGTGTGTGCTACTAAACCGCTACAACCTTCGTCTTGCCCAAAGCTCTAAGCTGCAGATGCCAGTCTTCTCTGCCGTCCACGTTGCCTCCTTCCTTTTCTTGTTCCTGGTCGCACATCCCTATGGCTAATCACTCACATCACGTTGGGAGAAAGTAGACACGTCTGATCTTAATAGAAAGGGGTGGGGAGACTCTCTACTTCTGACCACAGGTATTGTACGCTTCATCTGCGGAGCAAAGGATTGGGGTTATTATAAAGAGAAATCTTGCCCTAGCCAGTTTGGCTCAGTGGATAGAACATCAGCTTGTGGACTGAAGGGTCCCAGGTTCGATTCCGGTCAAGGGCACATGCCCGGGTTGTGGGCTCGGTCCCCAGTAGGGGGGTGTGCAGAAGGCAGCCAATTGATGATTCTCTCTCATCATTCATGTTTCTATTTCTCTCTCCCTCTCTCTCCTCTGTGCTATCAGTAAAAATATATTTTTAAAAAAGAAAAAAGAGAGAGAGAGATCTGGGGAAAATGCCTCCTCGAGGACCATTTAAAGGCCAATGTGTTTATTTTGTGAATGTAGGAAGCTTTGCAACTTTAAAAGGCTTGGACTGGCGTGGTGATTGGACAGTTCTGGCCCATCTTCAAACACATGCTTTCTCTTTCAATCGTAAGCACAGAATTACAGCAGAGCTGGACCCGTTTCCCCCAGTGCTGTGATGGATGCGCTTCCTGATGCATACGTACGCTGCAGGTGCCACTGGGCTTTCTCTCCCTGTGCCTGAGGACGGGAGGTTTCCTGGAAGGGAAAAAAGTGCTTTGTGTTTCTGCTCAGGTTCACTTATTTATTTATTTTCTTTGCACTATGATGAATTGCACTGTGTTTTGGGAAATTGAAATGGTACACGTTACAATAAAAGAACAACGGAGTGCAGGAACACAATTTGGGAAGCAGCTGGAGCATCTCAAGATAAAAGGGGGAAAGAGAAGTGACAGAGTGTTAAGAAGAATTAATTTCCTCTTCATCATCTAAACAAACAGAAATGGATCTCCCAGGCCCCGTTAGGAGAGATGAGCGTTTGATAGCGCTCCTGTTCAAAGCTGTGCGGTGTGATGGACAGACGCCCAGGCCCCGCCCAAAAGGAGCATTGTGGTCCTGCCTAAGTGATTTGTTTTTTCTGTGCCTCAGTTTTTAAATTTGCAAATTAGGAGAGATGAGCGTTTGGTAGCGCTCCTGTTCAAAGCTGTGCGGTGTGACGGATAGACGCCCAGGCCCCGTTAGGAGAGATGAGCGTTTGATAGCGCTCCTGTTCAAAGCTGTGCGGTGTGATGGATAGACGCCCAGGCTCCGTTAGGAGAGATGAGCGTTTGATAGCGCTCCTGTTCAAAGCTGTGCGGTGTGACGGATAGACGCCCAGGCCCCGTTAGGAGAGATGAGCGTTTGATAGCGCTCCTGTTCAAAGCTGTGCGGTGTGATGGACAGACGCCCAGGCTCCGCCCAAAAGGAGCATTGTGGTCCTGCCTAAGTGATTTGTTTTTTCTGTGCCTCAGTTTTTAAATTTGCAAAAACAAGGTGATAAGCACAGAAATAACCCACGCAGAAGGCTCCTACGCACAGAGTGTTCTAAGTACTTTACATATGTTACCTCATTTAATCATCACGATGGGGTGGGTGCTCTGATGATCACCTCTGCTTTACAGAGGAGGACACTGAGGCACAGAAGAGCTAAGTGACATGCCCACAGCCACACAGCTAGAAAGTGGCAGAGGCGGGATTCAAGCCTAGGCTGTGGGGCTCAGCGTCATGTTCTCTTAGGCATTAAATTCTACTGTTTCTCTTTTAGGTTTAATCACGTCACTTAAAAGGCTCCTCTGGGCCCTACTTGCCATCAGGATAAAGTCCCAACTCCACCGCATGGAATAGATGACTTTCACAATGGAGCCTATTCCTACCTCTACAATCTTCCCTCTCCAGACATCTGGTCACCTCAGCACTTCACCCACTGGCCTAGGGGATTCTCATCATGTTCCCTGAACATCATGGTGCCCTCTTACCCCCTTAGGCTCTGCTCTTGCTCCTCTGTCTTCCTGAAGTGCCTCTCTCCACCGACTACCCACACCTCTGATCAGCGGACTCCTATGCTTCCGTCAAGTCCCTGAAAACTATTACCTCTCAGGAGTTTCCTTGACTTCCCTGGACACAGGTAAGTCACCTACTTTCTTTGTTCTCTTAAAACATCGCACTTCTTCTGTGTGTTTGTCACTCGGTGTTATACTATTTGGAGTATGAATCTGTCTGGATAGAGATCATTTTCTTCTCTACCAGTCTAAGGAACTAGTGAGCACTGTGTTAAGAAGGATTCAGAGGTCACATGTGCGTTCAACAGGAGAATGCTAAGGGCAGACTTCACAAGGGCAAGGACCTTGTCTGATGTTTATATTCTGGTACCCCCAGTGCCTGCCTCCATCTGAGTACACAGTAGACACTCAATTACTATTTGTATAAGCAAATGATACGTTGATAGTCTGCCGTAGGGAGGGAGGTGAACGGGGTGACATTCATGCCAGGGATTTCACATTCCACTAGAAGTCTCTCAACTCTTCACCAGAGCCACTGTCCAGTCCTTGTTCAGCCCTTTATTTTGTTATGATCACTGTCTCTCCTCTATCATGGCCTCTCTCTCCCTGCCGGGGGTCCCTGAAAGCCTGGGAAATAGAAAATATAAACAATAAAAGGGTTGCTCTTCATAGAAAAAAAGAAGTGGTGTGTCATATCTTTTTCTTTGTTTCTATTGACCTGAATTAGAATGAATTAACTTAAAATAATTTGATGGCATTCTTTGAGATATTCTGGGAATGTTTGAAGTATCATAAAACCAAAGATAGCTTGGGGAGGGCGAGTGTTCTTCTCTTCTGGTCTCACTCTGGGGTGTAGGACGACCTCGCCGTGGTCTCTGGAGCCGGGCTTGTCTGACAGAACTGCCTGCCTTGGTGGCAATGCTCTACATTTGCACTATGCAGTGTGATTGTCACTGAGCACATGTGGACACTGGGCACTTGAAATGTAGCCAGGGTGACCTTATTTTACTCTTCTCTTTAAAATAGGTTTTCCAACTTAGCCAGGTAAATTTTCTCCTTTCCCCATCACATACGCATCCATCTGTAACTTGAAGCCATGTGTAAGCTGCATCTGACCTATACATCCCTAAACCCTCAGGGGCTGGGTGTCAGGTGCTGTGCCCAACCAGGAGAAGCCCCCCTACCCCACATACTTTGCATTGTTTGCCTGGATTAGCCTGAACTCCTGGCACCTCTATCTACCTCTTAAAGGTGAAATACCACCCAAAGAGCTTTCCTAACCCTCACCAGGCCACTGCCCAGACTTGTTCAGCCCTTTATTTTGTTACTAGAGGCCCGGTGCACAAAAATTTGTGCACTCGGGGGGCGGGGGGAGGGGGGTCCCCCAGCCCGGCCTGTGCCCTCTCGCAGTCTGGGACCCCTCGGCAGATAACGACCTGCTGGCTTAGGCCTGCTCCCGGGTGGCAGAGGGCAGGCCCAATCCCTAAGTGCAGCCCCTGGTCAGGCTCAGAGCAGGGCCGATTGGGGAGTTGGGGCGCCGCCCCGTCATGCACAGAGCAGGGCGGATCGGGAGGTTGCAATGCCACCCTCAGTCACGCTCAGGGTAGGGCCGATTGGGGGGTTGGGGCACCGCCCCCTGTCACACTCAAGGCAGGGTCGATGGGGAGGTTGCGGCGCCACCCCTTGTCACGCACAGAGCAGGGCAGATCAGGGGGTTGGGGCGCTGCACCCTGTCACACACAGAGCCGCAGGGCGATCAGGGGGTTTGGGCGCTGCCCCCTGTCACGCTGATCCCGGTGCCGGGAGCCTCGCTGCTCCGCTGATCCCGGTGCTGGGAGGCATATTACCCTTTTACTATATAGGATAGAGGCCTGGTGCATGGGTAGGGGCTGGCTGGTTTGCCCTGAAGGGTGTCCTGGATCAGGGTGGGGGTCCCCACTGGGGTGCCTGGCCAGTCTGGGTGAGGGGCTGAGGGCTGTTTTCCGGCTGGCGAGTGACTAAAGCTTCCAACCGCTCCTTGTTTTCTTCTCTCTTTTTTTTTT
>NW_005359881.1:1799363-1826391 GCF_000412655.1 Myotis brandtii
CTGGCTGCCGGCTGCCATCTTGGCTGACAGTTAATTTGCATATACTCACTGATTAGCCAATGAAAAGGGTAGCGGTCATACGCCAATTACCATGTTTCTCTTTTATTAGTGTAGATGACCGCTGTCTCTCCTCTATCATGGCCCCTCTCTCCCTGCTGAGGGTCCCTGAAAGCAGCCTGGGAAACAGTTTCACCCAAGTTCCTCATTTAATATAAGGGGGCACCCACCCTCACAGAGCGTTAACACTCCCTATCAAACTCTACTCAAGGTTCCTCTCTGGTGCCTTCTTTCCCTCCGAGGCCTCCTCTGATTGCTCTGAGTCCACTGCTAACCCTTCTGGGATGCCTCTAGCCCGCCTCCAATAGCATTGCTGTGGCAGTGACTTGCTTTGCTCCATTACCTTTCCCTTCACAACAACACAGAAGTTCAGAGAATAGGGACCATTCCTTTACCTGTCTTCCCCCACAGCGCTGTGTGTCAGAGCATGTGGTCCATGATGCTGTCAGGAAATGAAAGTGGCAGAGCCTGCCCTGCCCCCTGAGAGGACATCGTGTACCCCGAAGGGAGAAAGAGGAGGGAGATCACATCACCCCTTCCTCCTCTCAGAGAAACATGTGCTTATGTGTCCTTTGTGTTTAAAGGACCACTTTAGATGATCCCAAGTGCAGATTTAAAAATTGAAATTAATTCCAGGATATGAGCCAGTCAATTCAATTTGGCAGATAGTGATCAAATTCAAAAATCGTATATTATAGTTTAATGGACAATACTTTCTCACATGAAGGAGACGGAAATTAATATGACAGAATATAATTTCATTCAAGTGTTTATTGAATGCCCATCATGAGTCGGAAAATGTGTAGCTCAGAGCTATTCAAGGCTGGTGGCTGCCAAAGTCATTAAGAATCATGTTACTAACTCGGTGAGAATTAAAATAGGCTCAGATCAGGGGTCCTCAAACTACGGCCCGCAGGCCACATGCAAATACAAATATTGTATTTGTTCCCATTTTGTTTTTTTACTTCAAAATAAGATATGTGCAGTGTGCATAGGAATTTGTTCATAGTTTTTTTTTTTAAACTATAGTCCGGCCCTCCAACGGTCTGAGGGACAGTGAACTGGCCCCCTGTTTAAAAAGTTTGAGGACCCCTGGTTAGATAATGGTAAAAGAGCAAGGCTGATAGGAGGAAGAGAAAGAGGAAGAGGAGGAGTTACCAGGTTCGGAAATTAGCTAAGCAATGGCATCGATGTGGAAATGCATGGGCTCTGTGTAGACTTTGGCTGGCGTTGAGGTTGTTTCCTGAGAAGAGATGGGCATTTCATGATTTGGGTCAGCCAGCGCTGAGCGGGGCATGAGGCTGAACTGCCAGCTCGGGCAGAGGGAAGCACACTAGCTCTCTGAACAGCAGAGGGACACCGAGGGGTGCCAGTGGCCTTCGGATAGAGGAGGAACACACTAGTCCAGGAGTAAACTGCTCTATGCTCTCATTATGGTGGGACAGTGGTGACAAAGAGCAAGAGATTAGCCATTTTAAGAATAATTGTCAGAATAACTTAAGGATGTGTTGTTTTATGGGTTGGAAGAGTTTCAGGAGAGAAATGAAAGATTTTTTTTTCAAGTTTGGAGATTAAGAGAATGGAGAGATGTTCCGCTGAGGAAATAAGAATGAAGAGAGGAAGGGAGGAGCTCATGTGGTAGGAGTGACATATATTGAGTGTGACGGGATAATGGACTTTCAGCTAGGGATGCTAAATGAATCTCAAAATCCATCTGAACTAGAAATAGGGGTGTGGATAAAGGCAGTGGCTTCATGTCAAGAGAAATTACCTCCCTCCCCTTCCAACCGCACATTCATTCTTTCTTATTAGAATACATAATATAGTCAATAATACTGTCAAAAGTATGTATGGTGCCAGGTAGGTACTGGAAATATCGAGGGGAACATTTTGTAAAGTATAGGATTGTCTAATCACTGTTATACACCTGAAACTAATACAAAATAATATTGAATGTAAACTGTAATTGGGAAAAATAAATAATAAATGAATGAATGAATAAATGAAAAGAATATGGAAGCCCAGGACAGGGCCAAAGTTAGAACATGGTAGGACCGAGGCCACCGTGTCCAGGGCTCTCCAACTTACCTTGTCCAAGGCTTTATAGGTGGTTCAAAGTCAAACTATCCATTAGTTGCTTTATAAACTGCCCGTGAACAGACAGTCTCAGTTTGATCTGAGAGCTAGACCTTGAAAAAGAGTAAGAGCTTTTGCCTCATGTAGTCATTAATGGGAAGACTGAGGGCTGGAAAGTGGAAGTGGGGAAGGGGTTAAATTTACTTTGTTCATACCCCTGGCTTTCTCGTATGAATTCTAATACAATAACCCATGTTTCCCAGCTCTTACCTATCTGAGACAAGCGAGCACATAGGTTACCAACAGTGGTCTCACTTGAGCCCTCACCACAAGAATTCCTGGAGCTCTCCACACCCCAATCCATCCTCCAACTGACCACCACAAGCGTGCACACGCACAAACACACACACACACACACACACACACACACACACACACACACATGCCCTCACTATAATAATAGTAATAAGAGTGACAATAGTAAATGTGAATTCTAAGTGTTTCAAACACTTCCCTACACATTTCCCAGCTCTTTCCATGTTAATTCTAAGTTTCTCAAATGCTTCCCTACACATTTGCCATTTCTTTAAAAAAAAAGAGTGACAATAGTCAGAAACTCTACTAAAGACAAATGCTTTCTTTCTGTAACAAGGACCATGTGTTTCAGGAGATGTAACCAGCAATTATACAGGATTAGTTGACTGAAGCCAGTTGCCTAATCTCATGTAGAACATATCCCAATTTCTTTGAAATCCCTGATATAAACTGGAAGTTAGTTTAGGATAATCAGTTTCAAAATAAAGATTAAATCATAATTCATTACCCTCGTCGAGTCCAGAAATTCCTTGGTCAGGACTCTCAGTCATTTCCAGTCATTTGTAAAAGACAAAACATGGGTACTTCGATAACCCTGCTGATTGTTTCAAGCTGGCTTTTATGAGGGGGAAAGGGATACTGGTTCCAAAATATTATCTGATAGCGTAAGAGGTCCGGGTTTTTTTCCCCTGCCATTAAAATAATAGTTTGGAAGAGAGCAGAGGAAAAATAAATCCAAACTGTAAGCTGTGAGAAAGAGTTGGCCCCACCATCTCTCTACGAGTAGGACTGAGCTAGCTAATGATCATTCAGGAAGTGCCTCAAAATGCAGCAAGAGTGAATTCTGATCTTGTTGTGTGACACAATCTGAGTTGTAAAAGATGGAAAAACACTGAGATTCGTCACTGAACGCCAATTGGCAATAGAAAATTCTCTCCTAAATTGCTCTAGCGATTTTTCATACCCATGGCATGTCTAGGTAAAAAGCAGCTGGCTCGTGCTCAGAATTTAAATGCTAGCAAGACTTTTAAATACTTATTTCATCTAAAAGGTCACAGCTTTAAATATTGCCCAGAGAACTTGCAGTGAGAGGTGGCATGAAAGAAAGAACAGGGATAGAAAAGAGGGTCAAAGATTGAAGACTCCCAGGGAGGCCCGTGAGGCCATCAAGGCGGGTACGGGGGGAAATGGAGCAGCTATTTGTGGAGCAGTCATATTGTGAACATTAAATGCAGGTGCTTCGCCATTGTCGGTGGGAGATGAAATGGATTGTAGCTTCATAGCTGCCCTGAATCTGTGACATTTATACTCCTGTAAAGCCATTTTTATCTCTGGAAGACTCCTTATACACGCCACAGATTTTACCAGGAAATATATTTGGTTCTGACCCTGTTACACTTATACATACTATTCCTAGCTTGTACAAGATCAAGACAAACCCCCTCCCCGCCCTGCATGGCTAGGAGATCACTCACCATCTGTTTCTGGGCTTCTCTCCCTGGCGCTTGCCCACTCCCAAGGGTATAAACCCGCACCAACTGTCTTAATGCGTGTAGGGCCCGAGGGACGCCGTTTCCTATGTCGTTTGCTCTCTGCTTGAATATGCTCTCCACCCACAGTCAGGGCTCCAGGGCTCCAGCCCCCTTCAGCTGGCCCTTATGTCCCCATAGATCTTTGTCAAGGTTCCCTTTGTGTTTCAGCCTAGTGTGATGGTTTCCCTGTGGCGGACCAACCCCAGCATTGCACCAGCGACTAGCTTTATACAGTGATGCTCTCTGGAATCAATTCCTGGACCTCCAACCTGGCTCGGTCCTCTGTGGGGAGTCAGGACGATGAGAATGATGACAACAATGATGAGAGCCACATGGTTACCAACATGCTTTGAATATTTCATGTACTGACCCCCGAAAAGTGACAAATCCATCCTAATAAAAGACCCAATGGAAGTAGCAAAATTAACCCTCCCCACCAAAAAGCTTAATATGTGAATTTTAAATCACGGTGTTACATAAATTCCAAAGCTACTTAATCAGAATGGCCACAGTTCAGTTGGATTCGTTTGGGGCAGGCTATACAATTATTCTCTGCCATCGATCAGACTTGAATCAGTGCTTGGAGATGCGGCTCCTCAGATGTTTCAAGAGGGATCTAATGAAAAGAAAAAGGTGTCTTTCAACCAAGAACACATAATGCGTGGCCTAGATCCGGACCGTGGGCTCAGCAGGGGACTGGAGGCAGGTAGAGTCACCTGCTGGGGCTGGGGATGGAAGGGCCTGGTGCACCTCCCCGAGGGCTGCTCTCTCCTGCCCAGTGCGGACACCGTGGAAACAGTGGGAGGTGCGAGCTACGGAGCTGGAAGCGCTCTCTCCGCTCACCCTGCCACAGAGTCATGGGGAGAACAGAACTGAAGCAGCTTCGTCAGTGAAATCTTGGGGTAATTAGCTTTATTGACATTAACTGCCTATAAGCTCCCCTTTCTGAGTGCTCCTGGAAATGTCTAAATTATGAGACAAGCGCTGTTATCATAAACTTATATTACATGTAACTAACAGAACTGGCTTTCTAAAGTAGGACAAATGTTAAGAGCCTCAGGGTTGTTCAGACATACAAAGATTTCCTAGCTGACTTCCACATCAAAATCTTCATTCACTGGATGTTACACGGTGACTGTAATTATAAATAAGCAAAAAAAAAATTGCAGTATCTGATTTATAGTGCAGTATCTGATTTAAACCTCGTACTAGTTGTATGACACAGGTTCTATCATTAGCTGTATGTTAAAAATCAGAAGAGACACAGAGAGGTTAAGTAACCTGCCCAAAGTACACAGGTGGTAAGAGGCGGGTGGAGATTCCTGGTTTTAGAGGCTGTCTCATTAGCATAGAGCAACCGCCTCTCCTCCAGATCCACACGTTACCCCGGGAGGGCGTTCTGGCCAAGGTGGCACCCTGTAACTGCACAGAAACGTCATTGAATATTGATGGGGAACTCAAGGAGTTAACATCTTTTTGGCTTTAGATATATAGTTAATAGGCTTGGTAATTAATGCACGTAGAAAGCTATTGATCAGGGACTGGAATGTGTGGCTGGACCTGCTCTGACTTCAGGACCTTTGTGCCCCAGGAGGACACAAGTGACCAAGACGGTCTCTGAGCCATTGTGCTCCAGGGAGAGAACATCCGCCACCCGGGATACGGATAGAGAATCACGGGTCAGCAGATGAAGGGATGCTGGGAAAATCACCAGACTGCAGCTTTTATCTGATTAAATCTTTCCCCCTGGATTCCAAAGCCCTTACCTACTTTCTCCTGAATTCCAAACCCTTTCCCTACACTTTTCTTCTTCTAAAAGTGTTGGCTTGGGATGGTAAGATGGTCTTTTAGAATATATGACCTGCCATCTTCTCAGATCGCCTGCCATCTGAATAAAGCGCCCATAAAGATTCAATCCTTGTCTCTGCTTATTGGTTTTGGTTGTCACAGGCAGCATGACCATGAACTTTTCTGGTTTAAATATGACCTTTTCACCTTTCTTTCCTTTGGATTCACACTGGCCTCACCCAGCACCCTGACTCACCTGCCTCCTTCTCCCCTGTACATCCTCTGCCTTAATCATCAGGACAATGAGGTCCCGATCAGCATCGAATAATCTTAGGAACAAAGCCTCAGGTCTGTTGACCACAGAGTCAGAGTTTCAGTTAAACTAGAAATAACATCCAGGCCTCAGTTGTGTTTCTGCTCCAGGCCCAGAAAAGCAGCAAACCCAGATAAAGCCACACCATGGCTGACATCAGAACCAGATGCAATGACCATGACCTCTACCCTAGTGTTGGCCTAGCTCCTTTAGTCATCATGATTAATGACTTCCCCCTATATAACCCTCCTCTGCCTTAATCATCAGGACAATGAGGTCCCGATCAGCATCGAATAATCTTAGGAACAAAGCCTCAGGTCTGTTGACCACAGAGTCAGAGTTTCAGTTAAACTAGAAATAACATCCAGGCCTCAGTTGTGTTTCTGCTCCAGGCCCAGAAAAGCAGCAAACCCAGATAAAGCCACACCATGGCTGACCAGATGCAATGACCATGACCCCTACCCTAGTGTTGGCCTAGCTCCCTTAGTCATCATGATTAATGACTTCCCCCTATATAACCCATCCCCTAGAAGCCATCGGGAAGCCAGGTCTATGAGCATTAGCTCAACCTGTGACTCTAGGCTGGGCCACTTCCTAAAAAGAAACCCTTATGTTCTTTGTTGCAAGCTCCTGCTCCTTCTTATTGAGCAGACAAATGGACCCCTTTAGTCTGGTAACAAACCTTCTTGTTGCTCAGCTCTGCCCCTGAATGCCTTGACCAGAGCCCCTCTGAAGCTCACCACTTCTACAGACTTCACTCGGACCCTGCCCACGCTGAGACTTGGCATCAGGTGGGAAATGTTCTCTGACTCACTCCCAGCATAGCCCCATCTCTCAGGACCTTCCAGAAAGCCACAGGCACACTGTCACTGGTGGCTGCCTGGCCTCCTCTCTCAGCCTCCAGTGCCACTCGCCTAGTCCTTGTGGACTCACTGGGGAGGGAACCCAGTCCTTTGTCACCCTCCCCAACATTTTCTTCTGCAAATCCTCATCTTTCTTTTCTTTTAGTCACACAAAGTGTCCTTGGCCTGCTCTTCTCGGACAGTCCTCAGGTCTCTCAGGTGCCACCTGTGTAATTCTATAATGTAAATCTAAATTGTCTGCCAGCGGTGTTTAAACAATACCTTGGTTTCTTCAGCAATCTCTATATTCTCCCCTATAAATAGTGGACATTATTACTTAAGTAAGGTAGAAAGAGTGCAAAGAAACTGTCATTTATGAGGCACTATTTTCTGTCTGTGAATTCTATTAAGATCATAGGGGAGAGTAAATCAAACAATGTTGGCAGTTTCTATTCTTTTCATTTCACTTATTAAGAAAGAGATACCCAGAGAGGTCAAGCCACTAACACCAAAGTCAGCTTCACTCCAAACCCATGTTTTGTCTTGGCAGCTGAGCTTCTGACACCTTGATGAGCACACGCATCACCTGGGGGACTTGTTAGAATGCAGGTGGTGATTTAGATGGTCTAGGGCAGGGCCCAAGATTCTACATTTGTGATGATCTTCCAGGTAAGAAGAGTCTGTTGCTTCGCTGGCCACAAGTTGAGTAGCAAGCTCTATAGTGCTCAGTTAAAGTTTTCATCCCAGAGAAAAGGCCTTCCTCAGGCCAGTCCCTTCCTAATGCCACCAATCCCATGTCCTGGATCAAAATGAACACATGTCTTTTCATTTCACTTATTAAGAAAGAGATACCCAGAGAGGTCAAGCCACTAACACCAAAGTCAGCTTCACTCCAAACCCATGTTTTGTCTTGGCAGCTGAGCTTCTGACATCTTGATGAGCACACGCATCACCTGGGGGACTTGTTAGCATGCAGGTGGTGATTTAGACGGTCTAGGGAGGGCCCAACATTCTACATTTGTGATGATCTTCCAGGTAAGAAGAGTCTGTTGCTTTGCTGGCCACAAGTTGAGTAGCAAGCTCTATAGTGCTCAGTTAAAGTTTTCATCCCAGAGAAAAGGCCTTCCTCAGGCCAGTCCCTTCCTAATGCCACCAATCCCATGTCCTGGATCAAAATGAACACATGCTGCCTTAATGAGAAGGTGTTCCCTAAAGTGTGCTTCTTGCACCATCTGTAAGGAATTCGCTGGAATGCCTTTTAAATGCAACATTCTGGGCATCCCCTGAGTCCTTCTGGACCAACATCATAGCAAGTGAGACCCGAGAAGGTGCATTTATGGCCAGCTCCCCAGACGCATAGAATGTGCATTTATGTTTGAGAAAACCTTGTGTGGCCCAAGCACTGAATGGATGGAAAGGAAAATGATGATCATGGAAGCTTATTGAGACAGATCTGCAGACAAAGGAGCCTGAATGACATCTCCTGGAAGGCAAAAGAAAGCTTTTCCCCCTGTGGTGTGAAAGTGAGGTTAAAGCTGAAAGGGTGAGTCATGAAGTTTTAGAGCTGGAAGAGGCCCAGCAGACTAGATATTGACAGGGCAGTCTCAAGAAAGAAACTGTTCTTCACTCCTTATGAGGAAGAAGTCATAACATCTTTCCCCTTGGATAAACACTAGATGGATATTAAATATTGAATTGATATACTATACTCTCGATGCTGTCTTGGCAGTGCCTGTAGAGAAGAGAAATAGAGATAAACTCTTATTCGCAAAGCATTTTACCATGTGTGTTAGCATCCATGACATGCATTGCTTCAGAGGGTGTGTAAAGGCAAGAATTATTCATTCCCAGCTCACAAGTGAGCACACCAGGCCCCAGGGAGTGGCAGTAATGCCAGGGCCAATCCTCTGGTCTCCAATATCATGACCATACTCTTTAACCAGTCCAACAGCTTCTAGACGTGGCTGTGCATCAACACCACAGAGAAGACCCCAGTCCAGGTCCACTGAGTCAGAACCTTTGTGAGGAACCTGACAGCAACCTATGAAACCATGTTTGGGAACCACTCAACCACATTGTGGCATGTAACGAGCTTCAACGGATCATCTGGAAAGAGAAGAAGCAAAGGTGTGGGGACTCTGGGACCCCTCCCGAAGACCCGAAGGGTGGCAGGCACATTTTAGGGTCTGCCACACTTGGCAAGTTGGTTCCATGACTGCTGGAGGTGAGAACCTTTAAGAGATTTTCTTTTGAAAAATTGGTCAAGAGAAAACATAGCTCAGAACCTAGATGGTTTTATCAGCAAGCCCTTCGAGGTTAAGAGATAAATTTCTGTAACGGTAAGATACGGGTGAAATGGAGGAGGATGGTACAGTGCTGGATTTAGGATCAGCTCTTGTTTTAAGTCCTCATAGCTGTGTGACTTTGACTGTCAACGACTCAATGAGATGTTCAACCACATTCTCCACAGAACATACAAGTGTGGGAAAAGATGCGTAAAAGAAGGCAACCCATACTAGGTGCTCTTTGCACATTAGTTGGAATTGAATGTGAGGTTCCTCAGATGGTTGGGCTGGAGATGGGACAGGAAGTAGTTGACTCTATGGCTGATGGCCAGATTCAAAATAGCTCAGATTCTATAATCTAGACCAGTGATGGTGAACCTTTTGAGCTCGGCGTGTCAGCATTTTGAAAAACCCTAACTTAACTCTGGTGCCGTGTCACATATAGAAATTTTTTGATATTTGCAACCATAGTAAAACAAAGACTTATATTTTTGATATTTATTTTATATATTTAAATGCCATTTAACAAAGAAAAATCAACCAAAAAATGAGTTCGTGTGTCACCTCTGACACGCGTGTCATAGGTTCGCCATCACTGATCTAGACCTTCATCAGAGGTCTGGCTCTCCAAATTGACAGCTGGGGCAGCAAACTGAGCAGTGTGATTATGGAGTCTCCAGGAAGTTGCTCAGGGATGCAATGCCTGAAATGTTATTGTTTTATTATTTAAAGACTGCTCCTCTTCTCCAGCTACTCTTTGAAAAGTGAAAAAGCCCTAATGAGTTGACTCTATTCTAAATTTTCATTGTTCCTCTTTCCAGAAAAACCACAAGAACGTGTGTGTGGGAGAGTGGGTGATGTGGAGAGAGGACACAGCAGGGGAGAAAGGGACACAGGAAAGGGGAGTGAGGGGTGCTGAGGCCAAGTTCTGCCAGCTTCATATGTGTCCTGCCCCAGACTTAGCAACATCATGCTGGTGAGATGAACTTGAGGTGTCCACTAGAGGAGAGAGGTTTGCTTATTACCAGAAGAATGTGCCTGAATACAATATAGACAGGATTTTTTTGTTTACCATTCTCCCTTTTGACCTCCTCTACAAATCATCAGTGCAAACACGTGTGAGAGAGAAGGTTGCTGCAATCAAATCCAAAATCATTTCCACTCCGTGTAGATCCTTGTTGCAAAAAGGGAAGTGAAAACCTAGTTTAGAACTGAAACTGATAATGGTGCCATCCAAATGCCACGAACATAATCTAATACTTAGAGGAGAAAAAATTGGCTCGAGGAAGGGATTGGTGGAGCTGAGATGTACCTTTCACAGAGGGAGGTGGGTGTGGACAGAAAGTGGACAGCACTTTCCACAGGACACATCCAAATACTCCCAAACTTGAAGCTGCAGGGGCTGGAGCTGAATACAACCTTTAGCACAGCTGGTGAGAAACAGAAGATAATAAAGTTTCTTGGGAAGTATGCCAAGGCTGGTATGGGAAGTAGCTAACTCCCAGCTTATTCCCAGAGAGCATGTTTTTAATAAAACACAACAGCCTCCACTACACTCATGCCAGATAAAAAAGGGGACAGCGTTGCCCATGCTAACTTTGACTTGGAAGATAAATTCTTCAATAGGAATCTCACTGTGCTATGCTTCTGGCTTTAGCTTTCTTCCTGCCCCAATAGACAAAGCCATTTACATAGACAATATTTACAGTCAAATCTATCTAGAGGTCTATCTGAAGTTCCCCTTCCCCCTTTGCCTGCACCTGTATTCTTTGATAAGGCTCATCCACAATTTCTAAGTGAAGTTCCCTCATCTTCCAGACTGGATCAAAGTGACACCTCACCTGATATGGCTAAGCAAAGGAAGAGAAATCATCTAACATAGTAAGACTTACTGGGTCAAAGCAAACATACAGGTTAAGACTAAGTACCATTTGGCAGCAGCCATGATCTGTTGCATGAGCATAATTGGCTTAGCTGTGCCCAGACACATGACATGTCTACATAGCTATTGGTGTGACCAGGGTGACATCTCGGTCTGAATTAAAGTAGAATCCCACTATGGTATTGCTTTTTGAAAACAATGAGATATGAAATATTCAGTATTGTCTGCTTCCAGAAGGGAAAGATCTAGTTGTTGATCACCGGTGTCTCACACTCAAGTGAAATCGCATGCCTTTGATGGGCAGGAGAAACAGGAGCCGGCACACAGATTGGAATTTCAGGCTCTCATGCTCCAGCTATTACCAATGGCTCTGAAGGCAAAAATTCTATTAAAATGCGAAGTCTCATTTCATACGCCATTGTACCCATGATCATTATGTTAAAGGCTCTGGAGTTTGATTTGAATAAATTAATTTAACCACTTTCTCTCTCCTTTATGGAGTACATTAAAATTCCATACTATTTGGTTTGAGATAGATGCAATGACTTTCTAATGAATCAAATATCCTGACTAATAAAGAGCGATCACCATGTAGACACACTATATAGGCATTACTAATTTTCAAAGAACTTGAACAGAATTAACTTAACACTAAAATAGTCCTGAAAAAAGTTACTACCTTAGATTCACATACATTGTGCTACTATAAATGTGTTAAACCCCGATTTATTTAATTTTAATACATCTTTAAAAATAATTTTTATTTTATTAATTTTTACTTGTCAAAATTTTATGAAATGTTAAGGAAGGGGAGGAAGAGAGTTGAAGGAAGTATTTTATGATTTATTAAAATATGAGTACTTGCTATTCCTTTTACATGTGTAGAAATATATGAGAAGAAAAAAAGAGTCCTGAAATTGGAGTATAAGAAATTTCTCAGTAGGACCTGTCCCTGTGGTTGCCAGCCAGCCTGTAGGATTTCAGAAAAGGAAAAATGGCCCACTAGAGAAAGAAAAAATCAGGCTCTTCACTGATGGTGTATTGTTGATGAGGTGCCACCATTGCTACAAGCATGATCAGAAGGCTGGTCTGATTAGGTTGAGCCCCGCTAAGTGAATAGTAGAAATGTTCCAGCCATCACCCCCTCCCCTTTGTCAGTGCCTGGACTGTACCAGTGATGAAATATAGTTTGAATATCATGCCAGTGTTTGAAGAGGGTCGAGGTCATCAGCAAAACTAGGCAAAAGCAGCTTTTTTCACTGCATCAGAATTGTGTTGATGAGATGCTTGAAGCTATAAATAACAACCAACTTGAGCTGGCTGAAGTGAAGAGAGGAAGCGGCTTATATAATTATAATCTAGAGGAAGGCAGGCTCCCAGGCCATCTGCCTGTTTTCCCCTCTCCTCTGTGCCCATCTCTGCCTTTGCTCCCTTTAGTATGTCAACTAGATGGCTGCAGCCTTGTCTACAGTGAGAGAAACCAGTTATCCCCAAAGCTCTGTCTGTATGTGACAAAACTTCTCTCGAATATTCAAATAACCTTCCACTGGAGTCCCTCTCTTTTAAAAAATACATGTGTGTTTTATTTATTGATATCAGAGAGGAAGGGAGAGAGACATAGAAACATCAATGATGAGAGAGACTCATTGATCGGCTGTCTCCTGCATGCCCACACTGGGGATTGAGCCCACAACTGAGCATATTCACTGACTGGGAATTGGACTTGGAACTCCTGGTTCATAGGTCACGCTCAGCCACTGAGCCACACCGGCCAGGCTACTGGAGTCTCTTTAACCTGCACTGGGGTCCCATGCACATGCCTAAAGCAATCCTATGGCCATTAGTTGGCTGAAGCCTGGGTTTCTAAACCAACTCCCAGAAAAGATGTTTGTGCCCTAGAATCTCCTGGAGGGCTCAGTCCCCAAAGTCTGGTGACTCAGTAGGACTTGGATAGGAACAGAGACTTGGCATTTCTAAAACTATAGTTTCAGAAAAAATGTAGTCTTTTGCAGGAAATACTGATGCTCCGGCCCCAGGATCACCATCTGGGAACCATGGGTTAGTTAGACCATCAGGAATGCCGATGATGGTTTAGGAAGGGATGCTGCAGTTCTAGCAAACTCCCAGGGGATGCTGCTGCTGCTGTCTGCAGGCCACCCACGGAGAAGCACAGTCTAGAAGTCCTCGTCATATTCTCTCTCCCCTCCCTGCTCATGGTTAGTCCCCTTTCCAGAGCGCATGCTCCACCTCCTGCCCTGTGCTCCCAGTGCTTTGGTAGGGTGAGTATTTCCTCCTCCTGAAGACAAAGAAATCAGCTCTTTCACGTCCCTGGGAGTAACCAACAAAGGGAAGACCTACACTAGACAGCCCTGAGACCCACCTTTGGTAGTGAGCTCTGGATTCAGGTGAAGTAGAAGCAAAGATGTATCAATGGAGCCCCAGGGTCCCGGCATCTCAGATGGAGGCAGCATCCTCCTGGCTGAATTCTCGGTGTTAGGTTAACCAGCAAGACTTTCTATCAAAATCTCAGTATAATCTTATCTGAACGGAGGGAGAACTTTTTCATTTTAAAAGCATCCTGCATAAAAAAAGGCTTCAATCATACTACAGTGAGCATTGTAATTTATTACAAAAATATCATGATATGAGTGATCCCTTTACTCCTAATGCTCTGGTCCTGGTCTGGGAGGAGCACCTGTCAGCTGGGAGTGATGTAGGAATTCATCACTGTCCTCAGCCTTCCCTTTTGTCTATTCTTTGCTTAAAATGTTTTTATTTAGAAGCCACAGGAGGCAGTGGATATGAATCAACGCCAAGCTCTCAATGTCGGCAATGAATTATACTCGTGAGAAATGAGCACGTCTTAAGGCAGGTGGGAGGGCCAGGCCAGCTGATGGATGAGTTTTCTGAAGGAGAGCAGGGTAAGAGCACTTGGCAGCAATGGCTAAGGCTTCCTCTCCATCTTCAAGCATCACGCATTTTCTCAAGAAAGAGGTGAAGGACCTCTGTGAGGCTCCTTCAACCGTGCGATGTGCTACAGCAATCACTTACTAAATGGTGCAGGTCACAGAAAGAGAAAAATAAACGTCAAGAAGACCTGGTTAGTGTACTATCTGGATGGTCTCCAGCAGTTCAAGAAGCCCCATGAGCAAGAGGAAATGGAAATAGAGGAAGTGGATGTTGGCTGATAACATGTGTTGAGGTGAATGGCGTTAAACATCTTGGCCCAGTCCCTGCTTTTCAAGAGAAAGCAGAGAGGTCGGGTGTCTGGGTCTATCCATTACAATCCCAGCAAAGTGAGAAGGGCTGCAGAGTTGGCTGCATAAATGGAACCCATGGAGAGAGGCAGGCGAAGGGTGAGAATGGGAGAGGGGTGTGTGTGGATGTTGATAGCCAAGATGGAAGTTGGGTGGACCAGTCTATAAGGGCTGTGCTACTTCACGTTCAGTGGAGGGAGAGGGTGCATTTTATATATTTAGTGACTGTCATCAATTCTGTGTTCTGAGAGCTTAATCTCAAGGGAAACTGGTGGTCTTAGGAATGGCCCTGCTGTGTGTAAAAGATAAGGCTTTGCCATAATCTAAGAGAAAAAGGTTAATAGTGAAATGGGAACCTTGGATATTTAATAGGAGACAGAGGGTCTTGGAATGGAGAGAAGTGAGAGGAGAAGCTCTCATGAAGGAAGACAGGGTGTTGGCAATGTGGTGGGAAGCCAGGTCCCACTAGGAGAGACATGCGGAGACTTTGCTGGGGGTTAGTGGATGGCAGACACAGTACCAGGAATAGTAATTCCTGACAATACAACCAGAGGCTGCTTCCTGCTCTGGGCCGCCATCTCTCTGATATCCCCAAATATTTTCAGTGACAGTGAATTAGACACGACCCGCCTTATATGAGTAATGATTTGGGGGGAGAATGGAAAACGTGCCGTGTCCATATTTGGGTGACCTCAGTGTATCTCTTACCCCAGAGGCAGACATATGGACTTGTGGATGACTGAAGGGAAACCGAGATTCTCAAGTGCAGGAGGAGGACTGACAGATATTTCCAAGTGATTAGGCACATGCAGCCCTAGAGTCTTTGCAGTCTTTTTGTTTGTTTAGTTTTGTGTAAGTAAGACTTGCAGTGCCCCTGGAGGATGAATCGCCCGTATAATTTTGAGAATTACCTGGTTAAGCAGCCTGTTGAAGTTAAGAGACACTATTCGTGGCTGTCTCACTGATATGACACATTGTGTTCACCTCTTTAAATACTGAGGAGGAGGAACTGATTTTCAACCAGGTCCCGGTCAGGAAGGTACCCTTCTGCAGAAGGCTTCAGGACCAGGACACTTTCCTAAGTGTCCATCGATAGACAAATGGATGAAGATGTGGCACATATATACAATGGAATATTACTCAACCATAAAAAGGAATGAAACCTTGCCATTTATGACAAAATGGATGGACCTAGAGGGTATTATGCTAAGTGAAATAAGTCAAACAGAGAAAGACAAAGACCCTTGTCTTTCCACATACATGGTTCCCCTTGTATGTGGAATCTAAAAACAAAACAAACAAAACAAAACAGAAACAGATTCACAGATACAAAGAAAAAGCTGATGGTTGCCATAGGGGTGAAGGGTGGGGGGATGGGTGAAAGAGGTGAAGGAGATTAAGAAGCACAAAGCTCCAGCTATATAGTAATTAAGTCGCAGGGATGTAACGTATAGCATAGGGAATGTAGTCAGTAACATTATAATAACTTTGTATGATGACAAATAATTGTGATGATCTTTAATAATAAAAGCATAATATGCTAATTAGACCAGACATCCTTCCGGACAATCTTCTGGATGAAGCTGGGGCTGTGAGGTAAGCCCAGGTCCCAGGTGCCAGAAGGAAGCCAGTGCTGGCAGCCGGGGGAAGGAAGGCCTACTCTTGCACAAATTTCATGCATCGGGCCTCTAGTCATTACATAAAGAATATAAATATCAAATCACTAAACTGTACACTTGAAACTAATATAAAATTGTCTGTCAACAGTATTTCCATTTAAAAAGATAACCTTCTCACTGCCCAGCATGGCAGACAGTGAGGTAGTGCTGTTGAAGCACAGGGTGGCAGACAGGGTCGTCAGCGAGACAGAAGGCTTCAGGACCGGGAAGTAATGGCCACCTGTAACTAGGACAGTTGTCCTGCAAAGAGCATCAGAGTAAGCAAGCATCCTTAACTCAAGAATGAACGAATGAAGAGCAACGTGGGCAACTCTGGAGATGAGAGCACACAGATGCCAAAAACACAAAAATTATCAGAGTAATAGACATTCAATGGACAGAAGCTCTAAACCTAAAACAACAGGCAGGCAGAAACCGAAATCCCCTGTTGGTGGAGGTGACGGCATGTTGCAAGCTGAGACGTGGCCAGTTTCCTACAGTCCCCATGGAGTCTCAAGTGTTGCTCATTCACCATGACCTGAGCACGACCCAGGTAACCTTCAGCTTGTCTCAGAAAGAGACTCCCACAGAGCAGCCCTGAATCCAGCCCACAGTCTGAAAACAAACCCTGCTGAGCCCAGCAAGGCCCCTCAGAGTCATAGCTGACATAAGCCTGTGAGTAAGAAATAAATATTTGTTACTATGAGGAGTGAGGGGGCTGTTTGTTACACGGCATCATTGCAGAATAACCTGGTTAACACAAGTCCCACGTTAAAGAGACTTCCCAGAATACCTACGAGAAGTTCGACTCAATTGATAATTGCATTTAAGTTCCTAGGATCCAGAAGGGGTGAGCCAGGTAAGAAACTTCCCTCACTCAGTGTTGTCTGAATATGGCCAATGTGTGGCTGATGTGCCACCCACTGTATAAGTAACATGAAGTCCAGGAATGAGGATGATGTGCCCATGTGTTGTAATCGAGGAAACCCTGGATAACTATTTACAGGTGCGATTCATTTCTTCATTAATACTAACGCTACCATTTATAAAGGGCTCCCTGACAGGTCATATATGTATGTATGTATCTCCATTATACAGAAACGGAAGCACAGAGGGGTTAGGAGAAGCATCCAAAACCACACAAGTATAAGCAGTGGAGCCAAGATTTAAACCCAGACAGTAGACGTCCAGATCGTATCGAACGGCTGCCTTTGGGAATCCGTGGGGCTCACAGCACTTTGCTCACACCTCCCTCCCGCTCCCCCAGCCCCACCCACAAATAGCTCTTCCTGGGCCCTGTGCTCCTTGTCCAGCCTCTTCATTCAGGATCCAGACATGGGTTCAAGGAGCCTCCGTGTAAGCGGATCCCTCTGTTGTCATATGTGAACATGTCCAGGGTGACTCTGAAGCGGTCTGTCTGGCTCGAGGCAGGAAGGTGAGCTGCGATGAGGCACCCTCCTGGGGACCGTCAGGCTGTGAGGTATTGGCTGCTGCTTCCTTCTCTTGGCGAGTTCTCACAGAAACCCACAGTTGATTTTTTGCCGTGAGATTCCTTTTCTTTTCCAGGAAAGGCTGTTTCTTATTTTTCCTCTGTGGATACCCAATATCCCTTGCTTCCCTCCGCCCCCCCCCCTTCTCCCCTCCTTTCCTCTGACCATTCTCAGCACTGGGCGTGTTTTCCTTTGGTTTACGGCCTTTGCTTTCACTGCCCTCAACATTCCTCAAGGGCTTCCAGGGCTGCTGATGCTCCGTCCATCTCCTCAGGACGCAAGGAAAGGCAACTTCATGCAGGCGGATCTAACATGGTCCCCGGAAAAGAAACTGTCCCTCCTGCTGCTGTTTAACCAAGAGGAGAAAGAAAAGTAACATGTCTGGGCTATAATAATACGTGCTCATTATAAAAGAATACTGGGAAGCGTAGCTAACTCAAATAAATACAAAAACTACCCATTATTCTCCCCTCTCCTGAGATGACCGCTTTTAGTGAATATGTTCAGATTTTTGATATATTTCCTGTCAGTCTCTGAAATACACTTTAACATCGTCAGGATTTTATAGTGTGTACCATTTACTAGCTTGCTTTCTCACTGAATATCATAACATAAGCATGTTCCTACATCCAAAAAAAAATGATTAGAAAACTATTTGCCAAAGCATGCCAAGGACCAATGGTCTCGGAGAACATGCCACAGGAAGTGTGAGGGCCAGGGGAACACACTTGTGATACAGCGTAAGTGACAGGGCCCCATCTTAGAGATGCTTGCGGGTTCATTTAAATATCTGAAAAGCTGAGCCGTGAAGAAATCTGTTGCACTTCATTTACCCAGCACTTCCCAAAGACATTGAGCTTGCATCCCTTTTTTGGAGGAACAACTATGACGTCGCACAGCACTCGTGTTTTGGGGGTCAGTCGTCTAGAAAGGCCTGATGAGGGTCCCGGGGATCTCTCACCCGCTGCCCCTTCACTTCTCACCTGAGATCAGTCGGTGTTCCAGATCTAGACCCCAAAACTCTAAAAACAAGACATTCTCATTAAACCCTGTAGAAAAAGCAAGTTGAAGTTACAAGGAGAGCTGCAAGGGCACGTGGTCTTCCAGATGCAATTTGGATTCTTAAAGAGGAAAAATGAAGGTGTTAACCCATTTAAGGGCATATGTGACTGTCACACACAACCCGGGTCTGCTGGGTCCCTTTTTACTATAATCACAGTCCTCTTCAGGGCCTATTGTTGTGCCCATTTTGCAGGTGGGAAAACTGGAGTTGAGAGAGTGAGAGACCGAGTCCAGGGCACAGGGCTTCTGGCTGAGACCTCACTCCCCGCACATGACAGCCGGCTCCGGTCTGTCTCCGCGCCCAGCAGTCAGCAACGGGCATAATAGCTTTCGATGTGGAATTAAAGCCAGTGGCCCGCAGCTAAAAGGGTCATCCTGGAGCCATTAGCCGTCCTGTCGGTGATTTCATTACGCCCAGCGCCCCAATCATCCTTTTCATCCTTATCACCCAGCAGCACCGTCTCCTGGATGCATCGCACGCTCCTGCACATTTGGCTCATGAGCGAAATCTCTGTCTCATATATTAAAGTCACTTCACTTAATGCAGTGAATTTCAGCCCTTTTATTTGGTACATTAGAAGATGTGAGGAATACAAAATCAGAATCCGGCTGAAGATGGAATACTGAGTAGATCACAGACCTCTTCCCCTCAGCAGAGGGGAACTGGAGCTGAATGGATGTGCTCTAGGGGCTTCATTAGGGCAGGATGAAGAAAGGGAAAACCTAGAATTCTTTGAACTATCCCAAGCCAATGCTTTATGCACATTATAGTTGGCATGCTCTAGGGCAGTGATGGCGAACCTATGACACGTGTGTCAGAGGTGACACGCGAACTCATTTTTTTGGTTGATTTTTCTTTTTTAAATGGCATTTAAATATATAAAATAAATATCAAAAATATAAATCTTTGTTTTACTATGGTTGCAAATATCAAAAAATTTCTATATGTGACATGGCACCAGAGGTAAGTTAGGGTTTTCAAAATGCTGACACGCCGAGCTCAAAAGGTTCGCCATCACTGCTCTAGGGGTTTCATTAGGGCAGGATGAAGACAAGGAAAACCTAGAATTCTTTGAACTATCTTAAGGCAAATGCTTTATACACATTATCTTACTTAATCTTTAAAGCCAGGCATGAACTAGTTACTGTTATACCCATTATACAGATGCAAAAACTAAGAGTCACCAAAGAAAACTACTTGTCCAGGTCCATTCATTTAGAAGCAGTCAATGCAAGAGCTGCCCACAGATCTTCCTGAACTGAAAGCCATCTGATGGCTGTCACGTCCATCTATCGCTTCTTGGAGAAATGGCCTGAGATACGGACCCTGGTCAAGGGAAGTTTGCTGTGCGTTGGCTGCCAAGGGCAAGGTCAGGATACGAAGGTAACTGTTGCCTGTGAAGGTCCTGACTTATTCCTGCTGTTCTGGCATAATTATCAATAGCGACCCCTTTCGTTCTCAAAACTGTCCCACCTTGGAGGGATAAATTACAAGTTGCTTCCAGGTTGAATGAATGGATCCACCCCTCAGAGTAAAAACTAATGACAAAAAGCTAAGAGGGAGTGCAGCTGCCATTCAGAAAGGGACCATTGGAACAAGGCCAAGGCTGCTGGTCGCCACTCCTGGAGTACACAGCAACAACCCCGCTGAGACGAAATGTAAGTGATTTCTTCTCCGGGACTACACAGCAAAGGAAAAGCTGGGTGAGCAGCAGTTCACGCACTCCAAGCGCAGGGACAGGGCGGCTGCTAACATGGGCCTCAGAGAGAGTGGGAGACCGACTGGGGCCTGGAAGGAGCCCTCGGCTGAGCTGGAGAAAGTCAGGATGAGTTCCGACCCCTAACCCGGAGCAGCTGGAGTGCCGGGCGGAGAAAGCAGGTGGGAGTTCTGTTACAAGGCCTGGGCCAAAGCAAGAGTTCAGGGAGGTCCCATGTCAGAGGAGGGTCCCAGACCCTGAGACCCGGGACCCTTGGAGCCCCTGAGTACAGCGTGGGCTGCCTGGGGGGCCAAGCAAAGCCAGCGGACTAGGAACAGAAGAGCTGGGGGCATGAGGAGGCATGGGAAGGAATGCAGTCAAACATGACCATCCCAAACTTCTGGCCAGAGAGCCCCTGTGGTAGTGGGACTGTGGGGCGAAGAGGCGGGAGGGTGGTCAGAAGAAACTGATTTCTAGCCCTCAGCTACATAACTGAGTCTTGTATTTCAAAAAAGGCTAGAACTGAGAATTTTATTTCTCTTTGCTTGCTTTTGGACTTATTTGTTTGCTGCATTGATAAAGAAAACATCTTTTAACTTTCTCACATGATAAATCCCTATTTCATTTACCTTCATCTTTCCCTCCACCCCGCTCTGACACCTATTAATGAATCCAAAATACAAGTAACTCATGAAAATAATGGAGCTGCAATTCATCATGTCCCTCTTCTTTTGTGTCAGGGAGGGTGTGCACATGGCACTTATTACATAATAAGTTAGCTAATTACATAATGACCTCTGTTAAGTGAGAATTGCTTATTACAGCTGCTCCTACGGCCAGGGGTTGGCCTGGTTATGACAGGGTTTGCTGCTGAATAAGACTCCCTCTCTGCCTCCTGGGACGAATTCCAGCTCATCTGGGCCCATGAATTCCAGAGCATGACCTCCGTTCACCTGGCCAGCGAGAGACAACGGAGCAGGAAGAAGAGGCACAGTCCCAGCTCTGAAAAGGGACACATTCTGTCCTCACTAGAATTGTGCTGCAGCACCTCCTCCCCCTCACCTATATCTACATCTCGCTGGTGTATCGGTAACAGACGGTAAGCTCTCTGGCAGAGAGCACGCTCTATTAAGGTCAAAGTCACGTGCAGGCTGCCATTAAGTATCTGCTATGTTTGAGCGCTTGTAGGTGTGTTGGTTACCGTGGTCGGCAAACCGCGGCTTTCGAGCCACATACGACTCTTTGGCCCCTTCAGTGTGGCTCTTCCACAAAATACCACGTGCGGGCGCGCACGTACAGTGCGATTGAACCTTCGTGGCCCATGCGCAGAAGTCGGTATTTTGTGGTAGAGCCACACTCAAGAGGCCAAAGAGCCACATGTGGCTCGCGAGCCACGGTTTGCCGACCACTGGGTTAGAAGGAGGGGAGAGTCAGTGCGGAGCCGAAGCAGAGGAAGGCACAAAGGTGTCCCCCTAAGAATCCCTGCTGATGAGCCGGCAGCAGCAGGCTGGTGCGTGGTGTCATGGAGGAGTCCGAGGCTCCCCAGCAGAGAGCTGCTCCGTTAGCCACGTCCCCACTCTGTGCTGGAAGCGGGAGTGGTGCCTGGGACACCACTTGACCCAGCTCCCGAGCCTCTGCTATGTAGAGGTGTCCGGATGCAAGGCTGGGGGGACAAGCCCAGTGATGATTTGTTCGTGGGAGAGAAAGGGGCAGTTGGGGGACAGAGCATCCCGAGTGCTTTGGAAGTAACAGCTTCTCCCCAGAAGACCCCCCACATTTCAGGGGAGCAACAGGCTGAAGTAGTGTCCCAGCGGAGCACGATGCTGAGCTGATGGAGGGAGCCTTGTGCACATCTCGCCGAGGGGCTGACCCCCGGGACAGACCTGCGGGCCGGGCCGTGGCCCAGAGCCCTGACGCGCAGCTTCGCCTCCAGCCTGGTTCTCCAGAGTCCTCAGAAGAGAGAGAGCTGTCAGGAATGAAGAACCAAAGCAAACTTTGGATGGACCTGGGCCGTGCTGCGTTGTGGTTCCAAAAGAGAGCGTGATACTCTTGGGGAAACTGAGGCTCTTCCCAGTCCCTCGGTGTGGGGCCTGCTGGGTTGGAAAGGAGAGCCCACCGGGTCTCCCAGAACAGGGAGGAGGAAGCATTGCAGCGGTAATGTGGGTACCCAGACCTGTGGGGCACTTGCAGGTGGTCACCATGGCAACCGGTAGCCAGAAGGTCACCAGGAGGCAGATCACCGGGAGTGAGCCACCCTGGGAAGGGAAGTCCCCTCTGAGCTGGAGACATGGGTTTGGTGGGCCTGGCCTGCCAGGATCTCACATCGGGAGCGAATCATGGTACTGTGCCTGTGACTCCCATGGGTGACCCTGTGGAGTCCCAGGGCCATGAACCCAGAGGTCCCTGCCTCCCAGCAGTGCTGTTCTCTGTTCTCCCTGCTGCTCAACGTCGAGCCTGTGCTCAGCCCAGACCTTTCCATTCTCCCCCCTGCATTTCTAGAAGGGCCTCTCCTGTTTTCTATTTCTCTGTTTCCCAAAAGTCCCGTCCACGGGAGCCAGTGAGTCCCTCTGAAACTAGTGAGAGGAAGGAAAAGACTTCACAGGGCTGAGTAGGAGCGACGCAAATGATTCTGTGGAAACATTTAATTCATTCTTGGCACGCCAGGCCCTGCCTTGGAAACGCCAGAGGCGCTGTGTGACGTCCAGCAAAGAGCCTGGCTTTGCTGCTCCCCTCCGGAAGCCTGCTCCTGGGGCCTGGAAAGAAGAAACAAAGACCTGAAGAAGGTGAAGCACTCTCCAGCCATCTGGACGGGCCAGGGGGTAACTGTTGTGCGCGGGACTGGCGCTGCGGGAGAGGCTGGGAGCAGACAGACTCCGGCCCGGCAGCCTGTGCGCTGCCCAGGGGCCTGGCCTGGGGAACTGAGCTCTGCCCCTTTTGGACCCATCTCGGGGCCTCCTTTTCCTCCACAGGAAAATGGTCTTGCTCCAAATGGAAGACCCGAGAGGGACAGGCCTCCATGCCTCCTGACCTGCCCCTAAGGGCAAGTGGAAGTGATTTACTCACCATTCCATGTATCGTTTCGCTCCGCACAGCGCTGACTGCTGTGGAGACGCTGTGAGCACCACGGCAGGTGGGCCTGGCAGCCCGGATCCAGGGAGGGACGCTCAGAAGCCTTGACAGGATCAGCGGATGCATGGCCCGCGGGCCACATCTCCTTCCTTCGGGGCAGACCCTGTAAATGGCTCAGAGTCCCCTGGGCCATCCAGATCTGACCTCCAGGACCAACCCAGCCCTGCCACCTCAGGGAGTGGCACGTGGCCTGAACCACAGGTGCCCTCCGGTCTTGGCCTCCACCGAAGCTTTGCGTTGCCACGGCAGGTGCACCTGGGTGGCTTCATCTGGCAAGGGACGCGTGACCAGCCCAAGGTCAGGTGAGCTGAGAGTAGCAGAATTGGTGGTGTTGCCCCCAGACACTTGCCATGTCCAAGCTAGTCTTGACTGAGACCACCAGCCCGCCCCAACTCGCTCTGCATCATCCAGCCTCCAGAGTCCTCAGACCACTGGCTTCTGCTGTGGTTCCTCCCAGTCCCCACCCTCAGGCCAGACCCCACCCTCGGCCCGGCCTCGGCCCCATTCCCTGCTTCTGGGAATAGACCCACATGGTGCCCTGGTTGCCCACACAGAGGTGTGTGAGCACAAAGGGGACTAGCGAACCAGCCTGTGTGTACTCCGAGGGCCAAACGTGTTGAGACCGACACATGCTGGGTGCAAGATTGGCATAAATCATCTATGGTATCGGGGAGCTGTGGCCCCCGTATATTTATTCCTTCGTTCTTCTGTGGCATCCCCATGTTGAACCCCTAGGGCAGTGATGGCAAACCTTTTGAGCTCGGCGTGTCAGCATTTTGAAAAACCCTAACTTAACTCTGGTGCCGTGTCACATATAGAAATTTTTTTGATATTTGCAACCATAGTAAAACAAAGACTTATATTTTTGATATTTATTTTATATATTTAAATGCCATTTAACAAAGAAAAATCACCTCTTACACACATGTCATAGGTTCGCCATCACTGCCCTAGGGTATGTGTCAAGATCCTGAAGGAAATGAGAACACACAAGTGAAAAGACCCGGCCCGTTCCTGGAGGACTCAGGCTGGAAGAAGGACACACTGCCTGGTCCTCAAGGGACTCACTTGTCTCCTTTCCTGTGTTGCAGCCCCAGAGACTGGGCATTTCTGCCTCCTTCTCCTCCCTGCTCCAGAGCAGCCACCACCCAGGACGTCCCTGGAGGTCCCCTTGGGTGCTGGCGGGATACAGAGTGGCCTTGGCCAAGCCCACCTGCAACTGCAAAGGCCAATGTATGGCTTTTATTGCTGATGCTACAGAGAAGCAGCTGGGAAAGAAAAATAACATGAAAACAGGAGGCCTATTCATCCGTAACTGTCTCTAACTCTCTTGGCCCCTGGTTGGTGTTTCCCACCTCCTCCTGTGATAGCACTTGGAAGTCCCTGGACATTTTTGCAACAAATAACTTGGATTTCTCCCCAGCCTCCACCTCCCGAAGCCTGCACATTGTGTCCTCCCCCATAGGCAGGAAAACACTGCTCTCAACCTAGGCAGCCAGCCCGCAGCCCGCTCAGCTCCCTGTTTCTAAGCAATAAAGAGCGTGGAAGAGGATCCATTCGGTGAGGACAGAGGAGACACTTCAACCAGCTGCGTAGTAAATGACAGTGGGCCCATGGGAGAGACAAAGGTGTGAGGGGAGGCTGCCAAGGAAAGCCAGAGGCTCCCCGAGAAAGCACGGAGACTTGGCGATCTTGCCTGGCGCAGGTCCTGGCCACCTCCTTGCTTCCTCTCCTGTAAAAGGTGTGAAAAGCACTCTCTCTTTGATTTCCTGCAGGTTGAGTTAATGAAAGTAGAGGTGTGATGGGGTGGGGGTGGGGGGGTTAGAAGGGAGAAAGCCCAGGACAGAGCCTGGAGGAGAAAATACTCGCCATAAATTAGTTTCTTCAAAGCAGTTTTATATGTGAAAGACGACATTGTTTCCTCATTAGTGGATTTTGTCTGTGATAAAAAAAAAGCTTCCAGGTAGGATTCCAGATAACCATCCCTAACTTAACATCTTCCATTCATTTCAGTGGAGATTGGAGAAGGGGGAGGGGCTGGAGAAGGAATTGAATGGAAAACACTTTATCTTCTGTGGACACTGTAATGGGAATAGTAGGACCTACCCAGGGCTACCATGGGCAGGAACACATCACATGCACAGCCAGCACCCGCCCCCCCCCCCCCTCTGTTCTCTGGGGCGCTTGAATCTCCAGATAAAATGCTTACTACCCCAGCACCCAGGGAAGTCCAGCCACCCTTTCATCCCACAGACAAGTACACAAGCAAATCATAAAGATTTCTCAGACATTCCCGGAGGGGTTTGTTCTCTGGGGCCTGCTTGCTGGGAGTGTGAGCTCTGGTTAAACTCTCACCCCCTCTTCACTGTCTGACGCCTGCCTGCTGTGCTCAGGTGAGGCCTTCCCCCGAGTCACCTGTCCCCTGTCACCTGGGCTTGTGAATTCCACGATTGTATGAAGGTTTAGAGGCAACCCAAGCACCACCACGAAGTATCACTCCCTGCTCACGTCCCACCTGGGCGCTGGCCTCTCACCGTATTTTCCGATTCCTCTTTGTAGGGCTCGTTTGAATACCTTTAACTTCCAGGGCAAAGCTCACGGATGTCTGCGTGTGGAATAGAGGCTATACCTGTTTTCTCATTTCTCTGCCATCCAAACCAAACTAAGGATTTATCATGTCACCCTCAGTCCCTCCAGGGGTTTTCCTGAGTACATAGACCACTTAGACTCGCAGTGGTTCTCAACCTTCCTAATGCCGCGACCCTTTAAAACAGTTCCTCCTGTTGTGGTGACCCCCAACCATAAAATTATTTTTGTTGCTACTTCATAACTGTAATTTTGCTACTGTTATGAATCCTCATGTAAATATCTGATATGCAGGATGTATTTTCATTGTTACAAATTGAACATAATTAAAGCATAGTGATTAATCACAAAAACAGTATGTAATTATATATGTGTTTTCCGATGGTCTTAGGCGACCCCTGTGAAAGGGTCGTTTGACCCCCAAAGGGGTCGCGACCCACAGGTTGAGAACCGCTGACTTAGAGAGTGAAGGACAGCCACCCTTTCCCTCTGTTATCACTCAGTGTTACTCCCATTAGCATCTTAGCTATACTCTCTTTTCATGAGCCTTTCTGTAGTTATCCTAGAACCTACAACAGGCGATTTAACTAAGTCTAGTAGAAATATTTACTCTTTAAAGTTCCCTGGAGCACTTTCATGCCACTTCCCTCTTTCCCCATCTTTTCTGTATTGCTGTTACGCCATTATTATTCTCTGTGTTTGTAAAATAAGACATTGTCATTCCTGTTCACACAGTCAGTATTTACTTACCCACAATCTTATTTGCCCACACGAATACCCTTTTGATTGCATCCCCATTCCTGTCTGAATCTTCATGTGTCTCTGTGGGATCGGTTTCCTCTGTCTGAAAATTCCCGGGAGTGCATGCTTTCTGGCAATAAACTCTCTCAGATTTTTTTTTTCTGAAAATATACTTTCAGAAATCCATTTCAGTTTTATTTCTAAGAATATTTTTTGCTGTGCGTAGACTTCTAGGTTGGCTTTTCTTTTCATACTAATCGTACTAAACTATGAAAATCCATTGTTCTCTGGATTTCTTTTTTTTTCTATTCTTTTTTT
>NW_005359881.1:1827829-1846274 GCF_000412655.1 Myotis brandtii
TGCCCCCTGAGTGTGTCCCTTATGGGTCCGAGGAGCTGCAATCTGGATGGTCCCACTCTGACCACCGGGTTCACTGGCTCCTGGATCTCTCAGGAGGTGCTAATCTAGCCTTTGCCTGAGGCTACCCAGCAGGAGCTCAGCTGTGAAAGAATGCAAGTTACCCCGGGGCCTTGGGCCAGCTGCAAGTTTGTTAGGTAATTTTCAGATTGCAAAGGGCCAGGTCTTTCATATGCAAAAGCCTCCGTGCACAGCTTGGGCGGGGTGGGGTCCCAGGGGATCAATAGGGCGGAGCAAACAGCTATGGCTGATCCTCAGTCCTACCCTAAGAGGCCCCGAGTCTCAGAGTCCCGGTAATCGCTGCAAGCACCTCTGAGAGAAAGCCGCCCTCCAGATCCGACCGATGCCAGACAGTCTAGCCGCTCCCCGTATCAGTCTGGGTCCCCAGAGACTCGCCCGGAACTAGAGTTCAGAGCAGTCGGGAGCTTGAGACTCCCTCCCGATTGAAAAAGACAACCGTGTCCTCAGCCGCCAGCCCTTTCCGCGTGCGCCTCCGTACCTCTGCACTTAACTTCCACACCGCAGCTTTTCTGAGTCTCGGTATGCTTTTCTCTTTCCTTCTAGTTGTAGTATTTCCACTCAGCCAGCCTTCCTGTGGTTCTGGATGATGCCCGTTCTGTCATTTAGTTGTATTCTTGAAGTGGTTGTGCGAGGCAGCAATCTCAGGTGTTTACCTATGCCACCATCTTGGTTTCTCCTGGATTTCTTATTCCCATGGAGAAGTCAGGTGTTAGTCTTATAGTTGTTTATTTCAAAGTCATGTGCCTGGTCTTGGGTGCCTGGGTATGTTTGCTCTTTAAAAAACAAATCCTGTTAAGAGTTTACAGTGCTTCTTAGATCCACAAGTTAGTGTCTTTTATGTTTTAGAAAACCTCATTCATTATCTCTTCAAATATTATTTCTATCTAATTACCTCTTTTTTAAAAAAAAATTTTTTTTCTTGATTTCAGAGAGGAAGGGAGAGGGAAAGAAAGATAGAAACATCAATGATGAGAGAGAATCATTAATTGGCTGCCCCTGCGTGCCCCCTATTGGGGATCGAGCCTTTAACCCAGGCATGTGTCCTAACTGGGAGTGGAACTGCGACCTCCGGGTTCTGCTCAAGCACTGTCATGCCAGCAGGGCCCTTGTTACCTCTTTACTCGCCTTCGGGTGAACCAATCACGTGCCAACACCATATCAGTGTGCTTCACACTGATCTTTTCCAGGCTGAGCCCTGAGGTGGACTGAGGTCCCAGGCCTGACACCTTGATCACAGCTTCTGTGAGATGGTAGAAGCTATTGTTTTGGGTTTGGGAGTAAATTGTGAGACAGGAGTAGATAACTCCTTCACTCCCAGAAGGTCACTTCTGCCTCTGCATGGAGGGCCAGGCCCCAGCATGCTCCGGGGCTGGGCCAGGAGACTTCAGAACACTGGACACCTAGCTGAGCAGCTGAGGCCGTCACAAGAGCCAAGTTCAAGAATCTCATGCCCAGGGCCCTCCTGCCTGAGTCCCAGCCTGTTCCCTAGACCCAAGTCCACACCTCAGGCTCCTCATCCTCTACCTCCTCCATTCCTCAAACACCAGCTACATTGTTGACTTGCTGTGAAGTTTTTCTTGAGAATTATTTCCACAACTTCCGTGAGTCATGAGACATCAGCCCATGGTCCTTACGTTCAAATTGCTCCTGCTTGAACATATTTGGGAATAAAGACGTACACTATCTCAGTAACACTTCAATTATTGTTTCATTAAACCCGTCCAGGTTGAATTCACCTACTTTAGAAAGGTGGTTCTTAAAGGAGATGTGGGTGAGGATTCACTTGGCAAAAAAAAAGGGGGGGGAGGTGAGGGCAAGTATTTTTCTTCTCCTTTGAACCCAAACCATTGAAGGCAATCATAATACTTTGTCATAAAGGGGAAAGTGTAATACTATCTGAGGAATTATTTAAAATGTTGCTTTGTTTATAGTTCCATGACTTGAGTTGTCTATGCTTGCTGTTTCTTTCCTCCCATGGGAGGAGAGCTGACACATTTATTTAAAAAACTCACTGTAACAAATATATTACAAAGAGAATGTTGCTGCTACATCTCAGTGAGGCATTTCCATACTCCCAGTGATGGATATCCAGTCACAGTGCTTTATTTATCTAATTTTGGCAGGTTCTAAGCAATCCATCATCCTCGGAGGAAAATCATTCAGGCTCTGGAACACATAAGGAATGAAAAATCGAGTATAAATCAGGAAACTTAACTTATGACCCAAACTCAGTTGCTAATTAGCATGTGACCATAGGCAAGGTAGTTCATTGTTTGTTGGCCTAATAAAAATATTATTTATTGCACAGGGTTCTTGGGAGAGCTAAATGAGATACTACCTGCAAAGCAGTGGGCACAGAGCATATGATATGATTGATACACATAAAAATATTTTTAACCTAAAGAAGCTGTTTGAATGTAAATTGTGTTAGACCTCAGGGATCGTAAAAATTCATTGTATAGTCTTAGATTCAGTTTCCTCACTCACACCAACAAGGTTCAATCTTCAAGCAAATATACAAAATTCAGTGCAATTGTAGCCAACACGCAAAGGGATTTTTTTTAATGGTTCTTCATAAGTTCATTTGACATTTGTCCAAACAGTGGTTCAGTAGCTCCCTTTGCCAGCATAGATTCCGTGTGGATTAAATGTTAGAAGAGTGATTGGGGCAAGTACAGGAAGAGCTGGACATCATGCATAAGACAAACAAGAAAGTTCAGAATCATAGACAGGAGAAGGCAGACTGGCTGAGGTCCTTGGGACCCAGTTGATGACAAAAGAGTGAGTCCCTCCAGCTTTCCTTTTTGCTTAAGATACCCTAAAGTAGGAGCTGGAGAAACCAGCAACCCAGAATTGCCGATGGGAACAGACAAAAGAGCTCTAAGAAATGCCTGCTCTCTCCAGCCTACAAGACAGAAAACGTTTAGGCAACAACTACCCTATTCCAGCAAAACAACAACTACCCTACTCAGCACCAGCACCCCCATCAGACAAGTGGTTGGAAAGTATAGTCTTCTACACTCACCAGGTTGTAACGAGATGCCTAACTCCCCTGCTGGGGTGTGTCAGAGAAGACTGAGGAGGGAACGAGCCCCTCCTTTTACCCCTGATGACAGTGGAAGCCATGTGGGGAGCACATGTAACAGGGTGAGTCAGCAGAAATCTAGTGGGAAGCCTTCATTTCACCCCTCCCAGGGCAACGACTGCTGATGGCTCAATTCTCCACACTTGTCTCCTCCCTTAAGCAATTAGCAGGATGCTGAACTCAGTAGAACACCCACTTCCTGCAGGCCATCCTGTTGGGGCTTTAAGGTTGCTGGGGAAATCGTGTAAGTCAAATGAGCTTTTTAACTCCTGCCTCTGCCATATTCCAGCTGCTTATATGTGGGCACGTCACCCTACCTCTCCAACCCTCTTCCCCGTAAGAGCGAGGGCTCCATCTAATAAGGGATGCACAGAGTGTGGCCCAAAGAACGCAACAACTTCTCATGGCCCCGGGTTCACAGTGGCTGAAGTGAAAATGTTCTCTGGCAAACAACAAATGCTTCATCCCATACCTGGAACTTTCAGATGAGTGATAGGGACACTGGGCTTCTCTGACTCTCCTGGCACAGGCCTCCCAAAGAACACACAACGGAGAGAAAGCCCAGGATACCTGTGGGTTCCCGGCTACCTGCTCACTGAACCATCGTTCGTCTGGCTCCATGTGAGACTCTTGTCCTTCTATGACCTATGTCTGCATTTAAATACATTTCTGCTTTAAACATCCTCAGATCTTCAGGAGCTTGTTCTAAAAGAAGTAAGGGGTACACTCCCCCGTACCTTCTATATATATGTTAGCAGAGTTTAAAAATAATCAGACACCAGCCTGCCAGGATTCATCTCTTGGAAATGACAATAGGCTGCCTCAGACTTTAAACATCTCATTTGGAAGCGAGCTATTTTTATAAAGGGCAGGGAACGGGGTGGTGGGAGGTGTACAGTCTCATTAAAATGCTCATGGTGCTTTAATGAGGATGGATTGTCTTCATTTCATAGTCGATGAAACAGGGGTTCAGAAAGAGGAAGCAACTTTTTCAAGGTCACACTACATGGTAACTAGGAACCCAGAATATAATGCCAGCTTCCTCTAACTGCAAATTCCCTTGCTCTCTCCAGGAGCCCCACGGACACTCCTGGAAATAAGGAACGGGGCTCCCAGAATGAGAAACAAAACAAAAAACAAAAACTCATCCAAGTTATACATATAGAAACAGCACAGACACCGCTAAATAGCAACAAGAACACCTTAAGAGACCAGACCCTGAGGACAGTCTTATGAGAAGGGCAAATGGACCTCAGGTGGTCCCTCCCACCTCTACCCCAACCCAATTTCATATTCCGCCCTATTCCATATGTCATTTGGAATCATTTGCAAATCTCCTCCTCTAAGCATAGGAAGCATTCTAAGGGGCAGCTGTAGGTTCTCCCTCAATCTCCTAGGTCAGGGAAGGTCACCTGTGGAGCCACCACCTCCCCCAGTGCCTGAGGTGCAGCTGTGGGTAGACAGTAGAAGTCTAGTCTGGCCTTCAGTGATCACTAGGAGAGAATTTCAGGCTTCAGAATGTTCCCAGTGAATGTTCTCATTTCATTGATTGTCACTGTAGCCCCATGCACTTGACAGGCACAGGGTACACTCCCATGACATTGTAATTTATTTTTCTGCTGCTGTTCAGCCAGTTTGTGTTGAGTACCTTCTTTAGGCTAAGAGCTTTTAAATGAACCGAGTCTCACTGGGGATAGATCAGTTGCTCACAGACATCCTAAGTTATAGGGCAGGGACTGGGATCCTAAAGAATCAGGTTCTCAGAACATGGCTCTTCCCACTCACTCTGGGGTTGGCAGACTTCCATAAAGGTTCAGCTAGTATATATTTCAGTCTACTGTCTCTGTCAAAAATACTCAATTCTGTCCTTGTAGCATGAACATATTTCTAGACAAATTGTAAGGAATGAGCATAGCTGTGTTCCAATAAAATTTTATTTGTAAAAAATGGCAATGGGCCAGATTTCCCCATGAACCATATGAGCCCCACCCAAGTAGGCCACTACCTTGCTCGGTTCATATAGTACCAGAATCCTTAGCCAGGTTCTTAAATTGTATGCTAGGTACTTTCCAACCCAACACCAAGGCACCGACTCACCTTTCCTCCTTCCTTTTTCACAGGGTGGCCTCATGCATGAAACTGACATCTCAAACCAGGTCTCAGATTATAATTTTGCATCTCTCCTCTCCTAGGTTGAAATTCATTACAGTCATGGAGAAGCAGGTTTGTTCATCCCAAAGAAGAAAGTGCATATTTGTGCTAAAAGAAACCTGGTGGCCAGAGCTCTCTGAAGAGAATCTCATTGACTCAATGGCTCTCTTCATCAGATTCCTGGAGTGAAGGAGGAAGAGGCGTGTGTGCTCAAGTTCCTTTCGGTGATGTTGGAGATCTTGGTAAGAATACCCAGATTTGAGGTGACCATGTCTAACATCTTCTTCTTGGCCATGCTGCCAACCTGGCCCCTGCAGGATCCAACATGGAAAATGGAGAACCAGTGCAAGAGGGCAGCATTTTTTCAGGATACACCAAGGTCTGAGACCTTCTACCTTCACACTGTCACCTGCTCTGTGTATGTCCAAAAGCAAGTGTCTGATTAGACTATTTGCCACCCACCCCTCTGGAGGATCCTCATTGAGTGCAATTTTGTCTACAGTGTGCCCGGGACTGTTCTAGGCACAGAGACATGTCAGTAAAAAACAAAACAAAAGAAAAACCCCCACAAAGTCCCTGCATTCATGAACTAGCATTGAATTGGGGGAAGGGAAGACAAAAGCAAAGGAATAAATTCATAATGTTTAGATAAGGAAAAAAAACGAGGGAAAGGAAATGGATTCTGGGAGGGGAAGGTATTATTTAGAAAAGATGATTAGAACAAAAACTTTTTGATGGGGTGATATTTGTGCAGGGACTTGAATGAGGAATGAAACATACACATAGCTGAAGGAATAGCATTGTGGGAACAGGGACCAACAGGTGGAAAAAGCCTTGACATGGGAACATGTCTGGCAATTTGGAGACAGCAAGAGGCCAGTGGAGACCAGCGTCTAGAGCAGAGTGAGAGAGGGGCAGAGACATACAACATGAGGTCAGAAAGGGAGCAAAGAACCAACACACCAAGGATACACACCATAGATCTTAGAAGGGATTTGGAATTTATTCCAGCTGAGATGAGCAGCAATAGTCTGCCTGGCCTGGCGGCACATTGACCTGGCTGCCTGCACTTTGTGGCTCCTGCCTTCTGTCCCAGGGCACTTGGGTACCCGTAGAAGCCTGAGAGATCCAGGAAGTTCACACCGCAGGGCCATCTTTTGATGATTGGGGATTTGGAATAGGCAGATAACATCAACAGCTCTTCAGAGAGAGCTGGATATAACTGAGCCTCCAGGAGCCCATGGCAGTCATCAGTTCAACCACACTCCCTTGGATGGGAGTCCCCTCTTTCCTCTTTGGTCTTCTCAGTCCCTCACTGGTGACCCTGAGTTTCCTTGCAGAGGCTTTGCAACTCCAAGCTTACCTCCTTTCCTGAAATGAGGAGCCTGTAGGAGGGCGAGGTGAGTGGGCAGGCAGACACGATGAGCTTAGCTCAGGACGACACAGGAAGGTTGAGTTGCCTGTTAGAGCTCCATGCAGAGATGGCACGGAAGCAGTTGGATGCCTTGAGTATGGAATTTAGAACAGACTGTGCAGAAGAGACGAGGCCACTTGTCTTCCATGGTCCCTGTGTTGGGGGTGGCGGCACCCCCACATTCACAGACTCCATTCACAGCACCCCCCACATCGCATACAATGGGTCTCTGAATCCCACTGTTTCCTTGATGGTGACTCTTCCCAGAGCTGACAGGATGCAGGGAGCAGTGAAACCACAGACAGCACCGTGGCCTGTGACTGCAAGGACAGTCACATGAGAATGAAAGCTTGTCATCGAAAGTCAGCATGGCCACCTCTGCGGAGGGACATTGTCTAGGGGGAGCCTTTTCCCTCCACTCAGATCCCCCCTGAGGTTTCAGGAAGGAGAAAAGGAAGTGAGAGAAGTGGTTGCGGGTGGGAGAGGATGAGCAGTTAAGTCCCCAGGAGCACCTCTGACAGTCCCCAGCCGCAACCCCAGCCCGAGGCTCAGTTGCAGAGCCACAGGAGAGGCAGGACGGGGTTTTTGTTTTCATTTCCATTTAATTTGCCCAAATGAAAATGGCAATTATGGAGCAGTTATACCTCCCCCTTGCTTTAGAGACGCCGTCCCTGGCACATTTACTATCCCCATTTGGAAAATCACCCATAAAAGCATCAGACTCGCCCGCATTGTACATGGAAATTGGCAGTGTCATCCTTTGTGCAAGGGAGAAAAATTCACCCTAGGGTACCAGTGTTAATACGGTTTAATTAGGCCAATTTGTAGTAAGCTGAGGTTTCCGCTCTGCAATTTGACAAGCAGCTTGAACTGGTTCGTTTCGTTTTTATGTTTGAGAACGTCTGTATCACAAACAGAAGGTCAAATGAAACATAAAATTCTACCCAAAAGACTCCTAAAGGTGCCGTGAATTCCCGTTGTCATTAGCGTCCATGTGTGTGTGTGTGTGTGTGTGTGTGTGGTGTTTTTTAGAATGTGCTCGCTGACGATAAGCTACTCTCGGGTAGCCATGGAATCCATCCCATCGGTAAAGCTCAGGAGGGCTGATAAAACTGGTCCCCTCTTACAAAGACCTTGCCAGTGGCTCATAACCCTCTCTCCCACAGAGTCTGGGAAAGGATTCACAGCCACCAACCCCGCACATAAACAATAACTAACATTCACTGCATTTGGCTCGAGAGATAAGCCATGTTGCAGAGGGATGACAAATACATTTTATATATTATCATCCGATCAGAAAAGTGTCTCATTTGAACTTCATTATCTTTTAAGATGTGCAACAAAGTTGATTTTACTGAGCTGCACTCTGATGCCTTATTTCTGGAGTTTCATCCAGGTCCCTTAGAAGGAAAAGTCTTGTGACCTTCACTTGTATTGCTATAAGGAAGTAGCTGAGGCCACTCTTCGTGAGAAGGGGGACATGGGTCAGGACACACAAGAGAGGACAAATTAAATAATACCTTCTTTCTTTGATGGCTTTTTGACATCAGAAATTATAGACATTCTACCTAAAAATAGAAGAAATGTTTTACAAACAAAAATAGTTACAGGAAAGGTTTCAAAGGTCATGTAACAGAGCCAGACCCCTATGTAGGTAGCGTCTACATCGCATCTACATTGCTGGGGCGAAAGACTGTCCACCTGCCCTATGATCTCATATGGTGCCTTAAATACCCACATTAGAGCCAGTCTACTGGTCAAAGATGTTAAATTCCAGAAGACTCAAGATAAGGAAAGGAAAGTATGGTGCCTACAACTGATCCTGTATAGAACTCAGAGCATCTCAAATAGGTTTTCAATAAATTGATTCTTGAGGGAGTAGAAACCTGGTCAGCTACATTTTTGAAAGTGCCAGGAAAGGACTGGAACTTAAGATGCTGCCAGGAGGGCAGGCCAGTTTGGAATGCAGATGGAGGGGATGGTAGAGAGAAGCATGGGGCATCTGATTTAGGGAGAAGAGAGGAGGATTATAAAGGGGCAGGGAGCACATATGGAAGGGAGAGTGGCATACATTAATAGATGACATGCCAATGTGTTTTAATTCTTGGTGAAAAATCTCAAAAAGCTACATTGTGGTCTGTTTCTCTGAGTGGAAGAATTATCATTGGCCCTGTATGCTCCAATCCAGCTGCTGGGATCTTTGGCTAGAAATACTGAGAACCTCTGGTCTTGTGAGGGATGACTTTCCGCCCCCTACCAGAGAAGGAGCATGAGCACACTCAAAGGGCATGTAACAGAGCCAGTCCCCTACGTAGGTAGAGTCTACATCGCATCTACATTGCTGGGGCAAAAGACTGTCCACCTGCCCTCTCATCTCATATGGTGCCTTAAATGCCCACATTAGAGCCAGTCTACTGGTTAAAGATGTTAAATTCCAGAAGACTCAAGATAAGGAAAGGAAAGTATGGTGCCTACAACTGATCCTGTATAGAACTCAGAGCATCTCAAATAGGTTTTCAATAAATTGATTCTTGAGGGAGTAGAAACCTGGTCAGCTACATTTTTGAAAGTGCCAGGAAAGGACTGGAACTTAAGATGCTGCCAGGAGGGCAGGCCAGTTTGGAATGCAGATGGAGGGGATGGTAGAGAGAAGCATGGGGCATCTGATTTAGGGAGAAGAGAGGAGGATTATAAAGGGGCAGGGAGCACATATGGAAGGGAGAGTGGCACACATTAATAGATGACATGCCAATGTGTTTTAATTCTTGGTGAAAAATCTCAAAAAGCTACATTGTGGTCTGTTTCTCTAAGTGGGAGAATTGTCATTGGCCCTGTAGGCTCCAATCCAGCTGCTGGGATCTTTGGTTAGAAATACTGAGAACCTCTGGTCTTGTGAGGGAGGACTTTCCGCCCCCTACCAGAGAAGGAGCATGAGCACAAAGAGCAAGGCCATTCCTACAGGCTCACTAGACTTCTGGCAGGAACCCCTCCCCAGCCATGTACATGCCCATGCCCATGACCTGCGGTGGCCTTCCTAGAGCACCTGCTCACATCCGGGGTCTAAGCACCAAGTCAGGCCAAGTCCACACAACTCCCAGCATCCAGCCAGCTCACGCCATAAGAAGGCCAGTCCATCTGGAAGTTGGCCCCTACCCGCAACAGCCTAGACATCTGGATGGCAGATCATAATCAAAGGAGGAGTGGGTCCATCATGGGAATGAAACTGCTCAGGTTGAGCTGTTTCGACTATGAAAGGAGATATTCCCCAAATGTCATCTCATTGAACAGCATAGGGAATGTTCTTTAGTGTCATCAAGCATTTTGCCCTATGTCCCCCTTACGTTTTAGGGGTACATAGGAGGAGTATATACTGCGGATAAACCTGTCTATCCATCCTCTCTCCTCTGTCTTGCTTTAATTTTCTATCATAGCCAGTTAGCTCTGAGAGCAAGTGAAGTGAGCAAGCAAGTTTCCTAAGACAGATACCCCCCTGGTCCAACTGTCTTCAAGAGAGTCAAGGGACTCCATACTGCATGGGGGGTTAGAGTTAGGGTTAGAGTTGGGAATCCATATTGTGTGGTTACGGTTAGAGTTAGGGTTAGGGTTTGGGGTACAGTTAGGATTAGGGTTTGAGTAGGGTTAGGATTAGGGTTACGAATCCATATTGTGTGGTTATGATTGGGGTTAGTCATTAGATTTAGGCTTCGGGGTAGGGTTAGGGTTTGAGGTTACAGTTAGGTTTAGGGTTAATGGTTAGGGTTAGGGTTTGGGTTTAGGGTTAGGGTTAGGGTTAGGGTTAGAGGCTATTTTTAGGGTTTGGGTTAGGGTTAGAGGCTATTGGTAGGGTTAGGGTTACAGTTAGAGGATATTGTTATGGTTAGGGTTTCAGGTAGTGTTAGGTTTAGGCTTAGGCTTAGAGGTTAGATTTAGGTTTATGTTTAGGGTTAGGGTTAGGAATCCATATTCTGTGGTTAGGGTTAGGGTTAGGGTTAGGGTTAGGGTTTCAAGATAGGGTTAGGGTTAGGGTTAGGGTTTCAGGATAGGGTTAGGGTTAGGGTTAGGGTTTCAGGATAGGGTTAGGATTAGGGTTAGGGTTAGGGGTTATTGTTAGGGTTAGAGCTTCAGGTAGGGTTAGGGTTAGGGTTAGATGTTAGAGTTAGGTTTATGTTTAGGGTTAGTGTTTAGAATCCATATTGTGTGGAGGCTTAGCATTAGGGTTAGGAATCCATATTGTGTGGTTCGGTTAGGGTTAGGGTTAGAGGTTGTTGTTAGGGTTATGGTTTCAGGATAGGGTTAGGGTTAGTGTTAGAGTTAGGGTTAGGGTAGGGTTAGCGTTAGAGGCTATTGTTAGGGTTAGGGTTAGGGGTTATTGTTAGGCTTTAGGTTTTGGGTTAGGGTTATGGTTAGAAGTTATTGTATGGTTAGGGTTTCAGGTAGTGTTAGGGTTAGGCTTAGGCTTATAGGTTAGATTTAGGTTTATGTTAGGAATAGGTTAGATTTAGGGTTAGGGTTAGGAATCCATATTCTGTGGTTAGGGTTGGTTAGGGTTAGAGGTTGTTGTTAGGGTTATGGTTTCAGGTAGGGTTAGGGTTTAGGGTTTAGGGTTAGGGTTAGGGTTTAGGGTTAGGTTTAGGTTTAGGGTTAGGGTTAGGGTTTAGGGTTAGGGTTAGGGTTAGGGGCTATTGTTAGGGTTTGGGTTAGGGTTAGAGGCTATTGTTAGGGTTAGGGTTACGGTTAGAGGATATTGTTATGGTTAGGGTTTCAGGTTGTGTTAGGTTTAGGCTTAGGCTTAGAGGTTAGATTTAGGTTTATGGTTAGGGTTAGGGTTAGGAATCCATATTCTCTGGTTAGGGTCAGGGTTAGGGGTTATTGTTAGGGTTAGAGTTTCAGGTAGGGTTAGGGTTAGGGTTAAAGGTTAAAGTTAGGTTTATGTTTAGGGTTAGGGTTTAGAATCCATATCGTGTGGAGGCTTAGCATTAGGGTTAGGAATCCATATTGTGTGGTTCGGGTTAGGGTTAGGGTTAAAGGTTGTTGTTAGGGTTATGGTTTCAGGACAGGGTTAGGGTTAGGGTTAGGGTTAGGGTAGGGTTAGGGTTAGAGGCTATTGTTAGGGTTAGGGTTAGGGGTTAGTGTTAGGCTTTAGGGTTTGGGTTAGGGTTACGGTTAGAAGTTATTGTTATGGTTAGGGTTTCAGGTAGTGTTAGGGTTAGGCTTAGGCTTATAGGTTAGATTTAGGTTTATGTTAGGAATAGGTTAGATTTAGGGTTAGGGTTAGGAATCCATATTCTGTGGTTAGGGAGGCTTAGCATTAGGGTTAGGAATCCATATTGTGTGGTTAGGGTTAGGGTTAGGGTTAGAGGTTATTGTTAGGGTTAGGGTTTCAGGTAGGGTTAGGGTTAGAAGTTAGAGTTAGGGTTAGCGTTTCAGGTAGTGTTAGGGTTAGGGTTAGAGGTTATTGTTAGGGTTCCAGGTAGGGTTAAGGTTAGTGTTTGGAATCCATACTGTTTGTCAATGATACATTGAGTCACAGTCTTCATATTGTTTGCAGGGACCTTACAGTGACTTATCACTATGCAGGTTCCTGGCGGCCTGCTCTTCGTGGTGGGATCACCAGGCTTTCTGCTGACTTCTATGCCCCTCCATGCCTGTCTAAGCAGCTGAGCCAGGAGGAGTTGTTGAGTCTGATTCTTTAAATTATATGCAGGAACATGGTGCAAATGGCAACATAACTAATGGTATTTACATTTTCGGAGCCAACGTGAGACTTTTTCTCCTCCACAAACATTTCCCAAAGCTCCAAATTTCACCACTGAAAGCACCCCTCGGAGGAATTTCCTAGGCAGCCGAGTTCCAGTTGGAGGAAGTGGAGAAGGTGTTGATGTCAGTTTTTAAAGCATAAGCTGGACTATGACACCAAGGGCTACAACATAACAGATCTGCTCCAACCAGAACTCTGGGTGAGCTGTTTTCTCAGGCCTTTTGTCTGTAGGTGTGACAAGAGCTGCTGACATTGGCAGGTTCAACTGTTTGGACCCTAAATATCCCCCAGCCCTGCCATGGGGCCACAGCCAAGTCCGTAAAGGTGGTGATTAAATGTATTTACCCTGGACCAGTTCTGCTAAAGAAACCAATGTCTGGAGGGTCTGAAAGATGCCTCCTCACTGAAGGTCCATTAGAAGCCTCTCCTTCCCCTCTAGATTCTCAGCAGCACACCAGAGAAACTCGCACACACCCAGACGCAAGAAGGAAAGAGAGCTTATCACAAAATGCCAATGTTTCCTGAAACTCACTAAAAACCAAGGGAGGCTTGCAAAGGCCTTTCAAGGTATGCGAGCTCCATTGCCACAGCTCAAAAAAGTTCTGTGAATTTGTTGTACCCCAGCAGTCCCCCAAAACCTGTGTTCTCCACATTCCCAGTCAGCTGGCTTGTTGCTTGTCTTCTTCTCATCCACACAGTGACTCATGCCTTGAACTCCCAGACACACACACACACACACACTGGTCTTTGCAAAGGTAGAACCTATTCAGCCTCATAAGGCTCTTCTCAGGCGTCCCCTTCCCTGACCAGCTGCTGTGACATGCCCCCAAGCAGAAATTGGACTTCCTGAGACTCCACGGTCAGCTGTGTGATCCTCTGGTTTACAAATCATTCATCCTGGACTGTGATTGTCTTAAGAAGGACCATCTCTTAGACCTAAAGCTCAGGATGTCTGTTGAACTGAACCAGATACAACCAAAGAAGAAATCTGATTTACAATAGAAATTCCAGTAAAGCTGCTCCCCCAGCAGTGTTCCTGAGGTGACAGACTGGCGCCATCACCACCTGTCACCAGCCAAAAACCTTCCTACCTATCATCCAATCTGTCACAAACTTCTCCCCTTTTTATCTCCTAGTTTGGGGGCTCATGGTATCTCACCTGGACTATTTCAGGGGCCTCCCACCTGCTCTTTTATCCAAAAATGTCACCTCTACTCCACTTGCTGAGACGACGCTCTGGCCACGTCACTCCATTGCTTAACACTGTTCCGTAGCTGGATCTGCCCTGAAGTGGCTCTTCCCAGCCAGCGCTACAGCCCACTGGGAGCTGTGGGGGAGGGGTGACAGGGGTAGGCATCCATTCCACTCTTGGAGCAGTTGGACGGGACCTAAGATGTCCCTAGGGGTGCTAGTTACAGGCAGCTCTATTTACCCCAGGACCCAGACAAACGTTATTTTCGGAATGCACTATGGCATACAGCACTCTGGAAAGTATTTCCCTAAGGAACAAAACCCCACCTGGAACACCCTTCCCACTTTGCTTAGCCAGGCTCACTCGGAATGATCCCTAAGGCTCACTCTGCTTCACCTTAATCTTTTGAAAGCTGCTCCAAATTAAACTGAAAGGGAACTTAGATGAAGATGGATTTCAAACGGGTGTCATTCAGTCAGGTTCATGAAGTCCAACCGAGCAGCATGGCTCTAAGGCCCAAAAGGTCCCCTAGAGGACTCGGTGTCTGGGTCTGCATTTAGGATCGGCATAATCACCAGCATTTGTTTTTTCTCCCCGTGTACTCATTCTTGGCCACCTGAATCCTGTCTTTTTTCAGAATGAAAATCCTGGATTCTGAAAAGGCTTGTACATCAGGATTTAGAATCAGAGACAATTTTTGCTTGTTCCTGAGGGTGATGTTTGGAGGAGATAACTGATTAAAATATCTTGGCGCCTGTCCCCTCAGGCATTCTTTCTCCTACACCAAGAGCTTTCTGGCTCACGTACCCGACACTTGTCAGATCCAGAGAATGTGAGTGACGAAAAGCAGCAAAGTACACAGAAGCTCAACAAGCAAACACTCCACACAGAGCTGTTGCAGCCATGGCTCTTGGCTTGATTTTATTTATCCAACAAAAATGTACTGACTACCCATCAGGTTATTTTTCTTAATTAGGTAATGTATTCATGGGTGTTTGCAACACTAGTCTCCATACCTTTCTGTATGTCTGAAATATTTCATAATAAGAGAGACTTTTCCAGTTAAATGGCTTATCCATGTTCATTGAAAGCTGAGGGATGAGTCCTCCTGGTCCTTCTTGTTTCGTTGGGCGGTGGCCTTTCACAGGCTGGTGGTCAGATGCTCAGGACACATGCAACTAGTTCAGAGGGAGAGATCTTTGACGGGAAGAGTTGGTGATTCTCAGTGAATTTCATAGGTATCACGGAACCCACACGGAGCCAACATTTTAATAAATAACTACTGCTATCAATGTCAACGTTTCCCTTTCCTTCCTACTTCAAAACTTTTCATTTGGGCCCTGGCTGCTATGGATCAATTGGTTGGAGCATCATCCCGTATACTGAAGAGTCGGGGGTTTTGATTCCTGGTCAGGACACAAACCCAGGTGGTAGATTTGATCCCCGGTCAGTGCACAAATGGGAGGTAACTGATAGATGTTTCTCCCTCACATCAATATTTCTCTCTCTCCCTCTCCTTTCCTCTCTCTCTCAAATCAATGAAAACAAAACCCCAACACTTTCAAACATTCCTATTCTCATAGGAAGAAAGGAAAGAACTTACTTTTCCTTAGAACCATGTGTAATGACAATCATAATAGTGCTGGTTCCCTCATCAAATTCAATATTCATAGCTGATAGCATAACCCACACAGGGATTCTATACATGTAGACAGAGCATATCCACCTCTCTATTAATTCCATAGGTATCACGGAACCCACACTTACTGCTAGCCTGGGTTATGTACATTAATGAGTGAAATGGAACATTTTCACTTCAACTCATCTAACTCTGCAGGAGCTTGCCTTTGAGAACCCACGAAAACATCCCATGTGAACAAAGTGGGCCCACTATCACTGAAGCACTTGGTTAATCTGCATTACAATCAGCCATGAGCCAAAAATCATTGCTTGACTACAGCCATGGCAATAACAGTAAACGGAAACCAACTGTTGAGCTGACGTCCCCTCCCTCCCTCATCAGACAGCTGTTTCACTTAGTAGGCCCAAACTCCCCTCTGTCTTCTCTCTTTCCTTCTTCTACGAATAGGCATGGGGGTAAAAAAAAAAAGATCGAAGGTTAAACTAAACCCCAGAGAAGAAATGCCACACAAACTTGTAATCAAGCCACCCAAATTCACGAAATTGATCCATGGAAAAGGGCCTTCATCATTCATCCCCCAGGGTTGGCTGTGATTGACAACGTTGAAAAGAGGCTATTGCGTCTCGCTGGGTACACTCAGCCCTTGGATGAGTCATGAGCAGTAAATAACCACCCACAATTTCCCTTCTGCATCACCTTCCTGCTGCATCCCTCTTTCATAAAGAGTGAACTGGGAAGGAATTGAAAGAGGATCTAAATTAAAAAAAGGAACAGGGCAGATCAACTGATTTCCCTCTGCCTCCTTTTAGCACAGTGTGGGAGTAGATGAAATTAGAAGTACGTGATTGCAAATTGTGTCTGGATGACTATGCAAGTCCTCTCAGTCATGGCAGGGGGTCGAGACCGCCTGGTTCTTAACCCTGCCTGGACACTACCTCTTTGCGTTACAGATAAGCAAAAGAGGGGCTCCAAGTCCTCAAACAATAGGGACAAGGTCACAAACTACACCTGGAAGGGGTCTCCTAAACCCAGGCTCTCATTCTACACACAGCACTGACACGGTGGCCTGGCTACCGTGGGTCCCAGATAGTGGGGTATTTAGGATCCAAGCACGACAATAACAACCACACTCCCTGGTTCCTCAGTCACTACTACACTGTGCGCTTTATTCTGCTCACTCCAACAACGAGACATGTCCCGTAAGAAATCCAGTCCATCCGTCAGGAACGTCTGCTGAACACAAATGTCTTCACAAGTGATGGCAACATGCTGACTCTCAACAATTTGGGATTCCGCTGTTACCTGTTAATAATACTCTTTATAATGCATTATAAAATGTATGTAAATAGAGCTGTTAGAGATCAAGGAACCTGACGTTGGCATAGCTTATTTATAAAGTACAGCACAGCACATCTTGAAATGGAAAATGTGTAGTTTTAAATCTTAAGCCCTTTATTTACTACAATGCAAAACATGTTATTTTTAGACATCAGTGGGTTTTGTTTTGTTGACATTTTCACGTATGCAGCTGAAAAGAAGTCAGGAAAATCACATGGTGACTAACAGTAACCTATCAGGGTAGTAGCGCAAGTATATAGACCATTCTTCATTTGGACTAATGTTAAATCGACAGCTCAGTAAAGGCTTTCCTTCTGTCTAATAATTATGACGTGTTAACAGTCACCAAATAGCACTGAACTGGGGATCCTCTATAAATAATTAAAGGCTTTCACGTTATAAATGGAACAGCCACAAAATGGGGATGGCTTACAGCGACTCATCAGATTTGCCCATCCTAAATTGTGCTGAGATTCAGAGAAATGGATAGCTTTTCTTATGCTGTGCAAGTTTCTCCAAATATTTGCTCATGCCCAATAAAACTAACCTGTCACCCAGACACCCCTTAATCTCTATGCGTGACATACAAGTGGATGCATCCATCACACACACACATATACAATCAGGAGACTCCAGGAATATACAAGATGGTAAGAAACCATTTGATTCTTTGGTTATGCTCCAGTAACAAATATCTATTTCTTGGCGACCCGCCAATCAGTGTGGGAAATCATACCGGATCATGACCCAATAACGTTTAAGAAGCTACACCTTGCTTTCCACGCACCATTAGGGCCTGTCCCCACTCAGCAGCCGTCTCTTTCCGCAAATATTCCTTTCTCTGCAATCACAAAACACCCCTAGACAGAGCTGCCCTTCTCCAGAGAAACGCACTTCTCACTCAACTGCAAATCCTGATTCAAAGCTAAAATTAATGCAGGCAGGCAATTGAGGATTTGTGGGTTTTTTTTAGAAAAACTTCCTTCTAAATGACAACGTATGTGATGTTAAAGCCATCCAAGATGTCCGCATGCTGCCTTATTAAATTAAAAACACCTGGTTTATTTATACAATGTGTCCAATGGCTTACAGATTACGATTCTAGAAACAATACATGTCTTATAGCAAAAAATATACATATAATAATCCACCTGTAGTTTATATAAATGACGAAATGTTTCTGAATATATCTCTATATCTATATATGTACACGTATATACTCTGTGTGTGCACACAGGAGGGCACACGAACACGGCAGTCCCTCACTGGCCCTTCCACGCCAGTGTCAAGGGCACCAGGTTTCAAAGTCTTTAGCTGCTGAACAGAGGTCACCGCTGAGGACAAAGGACTGGCTTGATGCACCTTCCCCGGTGAAGGACCAGGTTGGCGGGACAGTGGCAGCCCGCCACGCACGGCTTATTGCACGGACCAATCTCATTCCAGTTGTCACAGGTCTTGGCACATCCTGGGCCGCAGGTGTCGTACACAGCCCCGTGCTTACACTGGGTGGCTGGAAGAAAGGAGGAGACCAAGGTGAGATGCGGAGAAATGGCCTCATCAGTTCACCCACAGCCTGATGCCATCCTGCAGGCTCATGTCACCCACGGCCCAGGCCTTTCCACAACACGGGTCACTTCTGTATTTTAAAGATCTTTATTGCTGAAAGTAATGCAGGTGTCTCCTTTTATCCCTTGTTCACCCCTTCTAACCTGCCCCCCCCCCGCCCCGGGCCTTCACCACACTACTGTCTGTGTCCATGGGTTATGCATATATGCATATAAATTCTT
>NW_005359881.1:1846379-1866832 GCF_000412655.1 Myotis brandtii
CTATCATTCCACAAACACCCCGGGATCACCTGCACCTAAAAAAATAACATCAAAGATCCAGCTGCTGGGCCAGTGAACTTCAAAATAAAATAAAATGAAAGCTTTTTATTCCAAGATAAGACAAACTATACATTAGTAAAGCTATAAGAAAATCTATAAGGTCATTTAGTTATTGATAATACTGTGAAAAATGAACTCCAAAGAATCCTTCAAGCAACTGAGCTGTGATGAATACAAACATTTTGTGCAAACACACCAATATTCAAATAAATACAATTACATAACAGGAAAAAAAAACTACCAAAGATATTGAAAATGTGTTCACATATTTTAATCACATTTTAATTATGTGTTGAATTAATCAATTTGAGGCAACTTAGAGCAAGAGTAAAGCTAAATATATCTGGTAATGGGATTACTATCCAGACTTTATAAAAAACTCATGCAACTCAACACCAAGAAAACAAACAATCCAATTAAAAACAGGGCAGAGGACCCGAATAGACACTTCTCCAAACAGGACACACAGATGGCCAATAGACATATTAAAAGATGCTCAACATCACTAATCAGGGAAATGCAAATCAAAACCACAATGAAATACCACCTCACCAATGTAAGAAAGGCTACCATCAATAAATCAACAAACAATAAGTGTTGACGAGATGTGGAGAAAAGGGAACTCATGCACTGTTGGTGGGAATGCAGATTGGTGCATCCATGATGGATACAGTATGGTGGTTCCTAAGAAAAAATTGAAAATGGAACGGTCTTATGACCTAGTGATTCTGCTTCTGGGTACTCATCTGAAGAAACCCAAAACACGAATTCAAAGGGATATATGCACTCCGATGTTCACTGCAACATTATTTACAACAGCTAAGCTGTGAAAGCAATCCAAGTACCTACCCATCAGTAGATGAGTGGATTAAAAAGTTGTGGTAAATGGATTACTCGGCCATAAAAAAAGAATGAAATCTTTCTATTTGTGACAGCATGGAAGGACCGAGAGGGTATTATGCTAAGTGAAATAAGTCAGACAGAGAAAGCCAAATGTCATATGATTCCACTTACAGGTGGCATCTAAAGAGCAAAATAAATGAACAAACAAATAGAAACAGACTCATAGATACAGAGAATAGACTGATGGTTGCCAGAGTAGAATGAGGTTAAGGGGCTGCATGAGAAAGGTGAAGGAATTAAGAACTACAAATTGGTAGTTACAAAATAGTCCCAGGGATGTAAATTACAGCATAGGGAATATCATTAATAATATTGTAGTAACTATACTGCCAGCTGGGTACCTGAAGTATCGGGGAGGGAATTTTGTAAAGTATGATTGTCTAATGGCTATCCTGTACACCTGAAACTAATACAAAATAATACCGAATGTAAACTGTAATTTAAAATAAAATGTATCAAAAGAATAAAGCCAGATAAGGAAAAATCATACGTGCCACAAGGTAATAAAAATGCCAGCGTAGCCCTAACCAGTTTGGGGCTCAGTGGATAGAGCATCGGCCTGCGGACTGAAAGGTCCCAGGTTCGATTCCGGTCAAGGGCATGTACCTTGGTAGCGCACACATCCCCAGTAGGAGGTGTGCAGGAGGCAGCTGATCGATGTTCCTCTCTCATTGATGTTTCTAGCTCTCTATCCCTCTCCCTTCCTCTCTGTAAAAAATCAATAAAATATATTTTTAAAAAAATGCCAGCGTAGTCGTGGGGGCTACGAAGTACTTAAAAAATGGTAACTCGCATAGTGCATTGTATTTGGTAATTCACATGCTACACTGGAGTCCCATTAGTCCTTCCTCCCACAGCTAGTGGCCATTTTTGGGTTGGTAGTCATGATACTGTCAAAATCCAGGCTACACCTGGAAAGTCCCTCATTCATTCAGAGTTTCAAGCCTGGCTGGCTTCTTATTTGTTCAACTTCCAAGCTTTTTACTCTGGAAAATTTCCCTTCTCTGGGAGCTAAAATCAAGGAAGGAGTGTTCTTCTAGTCTTCAGAATTCCAGATGACTCTACTGAGGGATCCTGCATGTCTCTGTAAATTTCTCACGTACTCACTGTCAATCTGCAGAAGTTCGTTGTGTGTGTGTGTGTGTGTGTGTGTGTGTGTGTAAATCCGTAGAAGTTCATTGTGTGTGTGCGTGTCTCAATGTGCAGAAGTTCATAGTGTGTGTGTGTGTGCGTGTGTGTGTAAATCCGTGGAAGTTCACTGTGTGTGTGCGTGTGTCTCAATGTGCAGAAGTTCATAGTGTGTGTGTGTGTGTGTGTGTGGAAGGCTCCCCTGCAGCAGCACACTGATGGAGTTATACTTCACTCAGATGGCTCCATAATGGTAAGTGGTAAATGGAACCTTTCAGGATCTATATTCCTTTTCCATTAGAAAAGTAAATTTAGCTTCTGAGATTCAGCCCCTGAAATCAGGATGCTGACACGAAATGCGTAGCCTTCAAATGCAATGCGTGCACCGAAACGGTGCTAACTATAGCTCTGGGCCAGGAAGAGTTCATAGATTCTGTATCTAATATGATCCTCACCGCAGCTAACAAATCCGCCAAGTTCTGCTGAGGCCAGCATTACACCAGGCTGGGTGAGGGGGCTTGACTCCATATCTTTTATTCATCCTCTGGTCGATTCGAGGGCAAGAGGACTCAACTTAGAGAAGGAGTGTTCAGTAGGCGTATTCAAGATGTACCGAAGGGGCCCAGTACCTCAAAAACATTGCCCTTCTACGCTAACCCTCACTGAAGCTTCAGGAGCTACTGCCACACCTCAGTGCGAGCTATTTTTCACCAAATCCACATTCCTCCAGATGCAGGCAGCACTGAGAGAGGCGCTCCAGCTGCGGATAGTGAACTGAGACATAAAGACTGGACTTGGGTTTGCAGAGGAGGGGATGTCAGAGGAGATGAAAGGGCCTCGGTGCTTTGCAAGGACACAGACTAGTGACTGCGTCAGGGGCGGCTGGAGGAGGCTTTAGTAACCTCCAAATACCCTCCAGCTACTCCCCAAAGCCACCCACCTCAGCATAAGCCTTCACATTGACTCAGTGGTTTCAGCTCTGGCTGCAGGTCAGAGCCATCTGAAAGGTTTTAAAGACACACAAGGCCAATTAAAGCAGGCTGTCTGGGCCCAGGGCCCAGGCATAGGTTTCTGGGTCTGTTGTTTTTAAGCTCCCAAAGTGACTCCAAGGTGCAGCCAAACTGAGACCCACAGGTCTAAGTGAACAAGAAGTCCATACACTGAAAACACAGCTTCCAGACGATTCTTTCCTTCATCACACTGACCTTCCTGAGCAAGTACTTAGTGTAGGTTACCATTGTTGTCTGGTTCTCCCATTGCACTGCCAGCACCTCAATGACAGGGGGTCAGAGTCACCAAAGTACCCACAGTGCTTAGCACGATGCCCAGTGCTCAGCCACGTTGTGGGAAGTATTTCTTGGATAAACAAAGATGTCCATTTCATACATATCCAAGAAGCCAATGACCTTGCCTGAGATCAAAGAGCTGAAACAACTATTATAGAAACCTACCTCAGCAAAGGAACATTCTGCTAGGGTTTGCAGCACAATCTCTCTCTCTCAAGAAAAAGAAATCACAGCTATCCTAACGACCTGAGATGACTGCAGTTGTCCTGAGTCTGCTTTGCCCCACACAGACCCCAAGCAGAGCTGAGACTGTCCAAGTGCTAAGCACATGCAGCTGGCAGCTTGAGGCTGGGAGGTTGTGAAACAGAGGAAATCCTTCGATTGCTCAAATGTGCTCCTCACTGAGCATCTCTCTTGAGCGCTTTCTATCCACCCCTCGTGGGAAGCCCTGTGTTTTGTCAAGATGCCATCCAGCTGGGCCATTGCCGGATTTCCCTTTGGCCCAGGGAGGATGTGGCCATTCACGCCTCCAAGTCTCCAAGTCTCCCCCACGGCTGGCCTGAGCAGGGAGGTGAACTTCTGCTGGGTGGGCCCCGGACCCGCTCACCTGCGCAGCTCTGCTGGGGCTCCCAGTGGACGCCGACGCCCTCCCGCTGGCAGGCCCGGGTGTATGCCAGGAATGACTCGCAGTAACAGTTTTTATGGACTGGACACTCACACATGTCTGTCACGCAGGACCTGCGGGGACCAAGAGAAAGAGAAACATTCAGGAATATCAAACACCCTAAACGTGACTTGCAGCGAGGGGTGAGGGGTGAGTGGGGAAGCTTGCCTGGCCACTCCAGGCTGCTGTTTCAGGTTGGACACCTAAAACTGCTATGACAATTCCGCACGGAACCTAGGCTGGCTCTCTCCCAGCAGCATGGCTTGAGAATCCCTTTCTCCCAGAGCAGGCTGTTCCCCAGGGAAAGTCATGTCTGGGTTCTCCTCCGTCCAGAGCAGCAGCCACTGTCTCCACCTGATTACCGAGCACTGGGCATGCATCAGGTGTGACTGAGGAACCGGTCTGTTTTTTCTTTGTTTTACAGTCAAGTTGTTTAAAGTTAAAGTTTTAAGTGTTTTTATTGCTGTCAGAGAGAGGAAGGGAGAGGGAGAGAGAGATAGAAACATCAATGATGAAAGAGAATCATCCATCAGCTGCCTCCTGCACACCCCCTCCTAGGGTTGGAACCGGCAACCTGGGCATGTGCTCTGACCGGGAATAGAACTGTGACCTCCTGGTTCATGGGTCAATGCTCAACCACTGAGCCAGGCTGGCTGGACTACTTGGTTTAATTCTAATTAACTTAGATGTAAATTGCCACGTGTGCCTAGGGGTTGTCACGTTGGAAATGCAACTCTTAGAATATAGCCGCCGTTCAAGGTGTTGTCCTTTGGTGACTAGCTCTGACACGGGAATGGTAGGCACTACTGCAATAGAACCGAAAAAGTGACCAGGGACGAAAGCACAAAATCCCACAGCAATATCTTGATTCTTAGTCTCTTAAGAAACACTGAACTCCATTTTTAAGGTGGTGGTGTGATAAAGTCCAAAGAAAGCAAAACTTCTGGCCCCTCATGAGACTGGAAGGGAAAGAGGACCGAACCGAGGTCTCCTTAGCTTAACTTGAAATATGGAATGATGCACCAGGACATAAAGAGAACAGAAATATATTTAAATGCAAAAGTAACAAGTTTTAAGACATGTTAACCTCAAAGACACAATAATAACCTGCCCTTGGCCTGTAATATGACAGTTCATGAGGTGCAGCCTGTCACTGTGAGGCAATAGGACATTGAGCAGTCTCTGTTGGTTAAACGAAGAGGTCACTTTACCAGTGAGTAGATGTGCCCACAGTCACATGAACAAGTGGCAAAAGAGTGAATTGAATTACACTTCCTAACTGAGTCTAGTGCTTCTGTTTCTTATCAGACTACACCACCGTCCTCTATCTTCACCTTCCAGCAAGTTCCCTGCCTAACAACTTTGACTCAGCATTTATGCAAGAGGCCTCCGAGATTAATAAAATCCACTACCCTTGTTTTGTCAGACTCCTTCTCAGCAAAACCTCTTCCTTACAGGACCGAATTCAAGATGACAAGTAACACAGATGACCTTGAAAAGTGATCAGGACACACACGGTCACCCAGTGTTAACATGTCATCATTTTTTCCTGGTGGGACATGTCTGCCCACCTGATCAGAGAGTGACCAGCCAGCTCTCCTGCCTGCTCCGAACAAGAATGGCAGAAACCATGTGAAAGGACCTTAGACTCACCAGGCACCCGCAGAGTTACTGCAGCCCAACACTCCAGGGCAGAGGCCTGGGAAACGTGAACTACAGGGGCAGGAGAGGAGCAAACCTGAAACCCAAAGAGCCTCTTCCACGTCACCAAGCGAGAGATGACGTGATGACACGGTGATCAGCACGGAAGCACTGATCTCTCTCCTCTCTGTAATCACCAAGGCTGCATTTCTTAATAGCGTCTCCCACTCACGTTACAGAAATCCTGCAAATTCATGTTCCCTGGCGAACCCTTTCTGGGACAAGACATACAGTGCTGTGTCTTTAAATCTATGTGGAGCCTCCAGGCTTCCAGGAAAAGCTAAAGGAAGCCGGTCCTTAAAATGGCCTGATGCCTGGGAATGAACCCCCCTCACCACCATGCCCTGTGCTGTTTCCATTGTCATTTCCGACTAACCCTCGCCCATCACATGCAAGCTCAGACTCCACGGCGGCATTTGCAGCTGCCCCACCCCGGGACCTCCTGTCTAATCCCATTTCTACTGCCCTTCCCAGGAGGCACTTGTCACCCACCCTCCTTCCTGACCCTTGGGGTGGGGATCCCTTTCCCTTGTCCACAAACCCTTGAGGTGACAGTGATGGAAGGGCACCTCATGGTCCTGGAAAAAGGACAGTATTTGTATGGAAAAGAGCTGGTCTCCACAGGAGCAAAGTGACAGTGATGGAAAAAGGACATGTATTTGTATGGAAAAGAGCTGGTCTCCACAGGAGCAAATGCATCCTCTGATTTGAACAAATTCAGTTTCATTTTTCTGGGTGGAAGGACTGTTGGTGAATGCTTCCCTTCTTCCCTCTTTGTTCCTACTGGTTGTCTTAGGAAGCTGTTTATTCAGGTTACAATAAAGTGTGGGCAGCTAACTCCCATTCCCGCAGACTGTGAGAGAACATGGCTTAGGCACACATTTAATAACCACCCCGTGCAGACACCCCAGCCCAGACCCACCGCTCCTCACACACAATTGCTAATCTGTCTGCCCTTGACAACGAAGACTAGATGGGAGCTGACTGGATACTTGGCACTCGTGAGGGACAACATCTGAGGCCAAAAACGTTTGTCAAAGCCAGCCCTTCGCTCGAAACATTTCACACATTTCGGAGGGTTTGGAAGATGTATTTTATCACAGAAGTGAAAACACAAGATGTCTTTTTTCACTTGTCAGGTTGACAATTTTTACACAAAATTGTGCCCAGGGTCTGGGAGAGGAGGTGGAAATCGCCGGTCCGAACCACAGCAGGGCGACGCTGTGCGCTCTCAGGCCAAGTCCCTTCCTCCTGGCTCCTGCCCGCTCCCTGCCTTTACTCTTGCACAGACCCTTTGCGTCCCAGTTGCTCCTTTCCCTGTTTGTGGGAGGACGAGGATGTATCCGGCTCATCCAGCCACACAAGGCTCAGTAAAGTCATGGCGCACTGTCAGGAGACCGGGCGCAACGGCCTAGTGACCGGTCCTCGCGTCCTCAGGCCGGAACGCTGGGCACAGATGTCCTTGCCCGGATGCCCTGGCGGCCGCCCAACACGGCCATGGCCCTGGGCGCTGCCGGCCGCAGCCACCTCTGAACTAAGCCGCTTCTCCCAGGGCCTCCTACTGCCAGGCTCACTCTGAACGTCTTGTCCTGCTCTCCTGAGTCCAAGGGGATCTACGGTTTTTCATTTAATGGTGGAAAAAAGAACTGGATGCGAGAGTTCTGCTCTCATGACATATTTTCAGAAAAGTGCATTCAATATTGTCAGAATAACCTATAGATCTCCCTGTTATTAAAAAGGCAAGCCTCCAAAGCTGCTAAAATCAAAACATCCAACATCTCTCGGCTGCCTAGCAACAGCATACCGGGTGGTTTTGCCTCTGCTTTTTCTGGCACAAGGGCCACCCTGTCGGGGAGAGGCAAGCACTTATGCCTTGGATACCCAGGCACAGTCTGAGCCATTGGGAACTCTCCACGCAGCTTCTGAGAGAACAGAAAGGCAAGCAGGAGAGAGGGCAGCAGCCCCATCCACAGCCAGAGGCCGCTGCCCAGGAAGAGCCCGTGGCTGGATGACGTGAGGTCAGCTTTTCTGGGAGCTACAGTAGAATCGGGGCTGGAAGGCGACACCTGATCCCTGGCTCTCCTTATTGTGTGTTCCAGTGAAGTTCACAGACCCATGTGAAGGCACCTCAGGCCTTTCAGCACCTGGCATAGGTGGGGGAGGAGGGGGAGGACCGGGGAGGCAGAGTCCCGCCTGGGTGGACACAGTGTGTTTAACCTCCAAGAGACTATCAAAACATTCGCTTATACTTTAACCCTTGACATTTTGCCCTGCCCTCCCTCACCTGAGTTGCATGGAAGTAACTAGAGGGAGAAAGCACAGGAAGAAGGCATATCCATGTCACATGACCCCTTGGAGCATCACTTCATCCCTAACTCAGCAATGGCTACCTCTGCCTTCTCCTCAGTACCCTGTGGGCACCCTCGCACAGGCACCGGAAACAGAACAGTGCTCCCGCAGCACTAAAAACAGGGCTGAAGATTCAATGCTGGGACAGAGCATCACTTCATCCCTAACTCAGCAGTGGCTACCTCTGCCTTCTCCTCAGTACCCTGTGGCACCCTCGCACAGGCACTGGAAACAGTGCTCCTGCAGCACTAAAAACAGGGCTGAAGATTCAATGCTGGGAACAGGGGGTCGCTTCAGTGAGTTGTTAATGAAGGGGGAGCAAGCCCCCAGAGCCCCAGCAGGGAGTCCCTGCTGCTCCTTCCAGACCCTTCCTGGGCCAGCCAGCTCGGCACCTCTGGGGCTTACATGTTGATGAGAATATTCAACAGCAAGTCTTGGCTTCAGTCTTGGTCCTATGGCTGCCGGGGCTGCTGGGACAGCACAGCAAGGCCAGGCTGCTGGATGGGCTTGTCCCTTTCACACACTCCGCCTGAGGCAGTCGGGTCTCTGGTTGTGAATCCTGAGCCTACCTGCAGCCCCGCCTCACCGAACGCCCCGCACAGACACACGCCAGGCCTTCCACGGGCCAAGAATGAGGTCACTGAGTTCTGATGTTCCAGGCTCTAAGCGAGGCTCCGAGATGCACAGAGCGGGACCCACCGAGAAAGGGAGAGTGTGCGGACCCCAAAAGCCAGAGCCCAAATGACCCAAGGGCTGTTATGGGCAGGAAGCCAGTGCGATAGATCCTGAGGACCAATTCCATGCGGGCGGGCCAGGGTGTCTGTCCAGAAGGAATCACAGAGTGGGAGACATGGGAGCTGGGTCTCCAAGCGTGGTGGGCAGTCAGTTAGACAGGCGTGGGCAGAGCAAGGATGAAGGTCACCAGGGCGGAAAGCCCCAGGTACCTAGCAACCAATCAATGTTCAATGTGTCTCTCACATGGATGTTTCTCCCTCCCTCCCTCCTCCCTCCCTCCCTCCACGCTTCTCCCTCTCCCCTTCCATCCCTTCCTTCCACTCTCTGAAAAAAAAAAAAAGAAATCAATGGAAAAGATATCCTCAGGTAGGGATTAACAACAAAAAACCTAGGGCTCTACATTTCTACCTAATTGAGACTCTCTAGATCAGTGATGGCGAACCTATGACACGCGTGTCAGAGGTGACATGCGAACTCATTTCTTTGGTTGATTTTTCTTTGTTAAATAGCATTTAAATATATAAAATAAATATCAAAAATATAAGTCTTTGTTTTACTATGGTTGCAAATATCAAAAAATTTCTATATGTGACACGGCACCAGAGTTAAGTTAGGGTTTTTCAAAATGCTGACACTCTGAGCTCAAAAGTTTCGCCATCACTGCTCTAGATACTGGAAAATTCTGACTGCTTTGATCCTGTTAGCACTCCCCAGGAGGCAGCGCCATTCCTGTGCAGCAGACGCAAGTGGGGCACAGAATTTCCATCCTGGGCATCAGCCCCAGACGCCCTCCTAAAGCTAGAGATCGATTTTGTGGAATAACGGAGGCATCTGAGGACACAGAGGACACCCTTCAAGAGCAGCAACGCTGACAGCTTCCCACAGATGCCAATTTTCAAAGCAGTCCCTCGGACTTGCTGAGAGAGGAGACCAAACCACCACCGTGCATTTTCTGGACCCACAGTCTTTCTCCCTCGATAAGGCCACTTCTCAGACCCTCTGTGGAGAATATGATCTCGTGCCCAGAGTTGTCTTGTGTCTCAGGGCCGGGGGAGGGGTGCACACCGTCCTATTTACCCAACGCTCAGGGGTGATGACTTTTAAGGGGCCAAAGCCAGAGACTAGAACCACCATGGGTCAGAAATACTGCTCTTGGGAAAGGTGAGCTCTCTCTGCTGGGGTAGGAAACCCTGCCTCCACGGTGGGGGGTGCTGGTGAGGGGCGGGCCATGATTCACAGGCATTTGCTGAGCTGTCCCTCTTCCAGGGATAACTCATTTTTCAGTTTGGGCGAAGATGCGGCACAAGCCAGCCAGGGAGAGGGGAAGCCTGGTCACTACCCCCCTCTAGTGGCCGAGAGTTAGAGCGTCAAGTAACCCTCGTTCTTATTCCAGCATTTGCTTCTTACTCTTCACACTTTGGGGGACGCTGGCTGATAAAAGAGAACAAAAAAAAATGGCTGCTTGGCAGAAAATCAATCACTTTTCTTTTAAAGACATCCAATTCACCATTGTCACGCCCACTGAGAAACAACTAGAAGGCTGGTTGGTGCACCAAATCCCTGCATAAGCCTAAGGGCCTGCCCAGGAGCAGCCATGAGGGGAGCCTCTGGGAGCCGCACCTGCAGAGCAGGCCAGGTGCAGCATCAGTGGGAAAAAGCCTGTGCTATTCCACTTTCTGTAAATCTCATTTCACCTACGCACTGCACCTAAACCTATACACTGCATCTACCCCTGTGCACTGCACCTAACCCTGCCCACTGCACCTAACCCTACGCACTGCACCTAACCCTATGCACTGAACCTAAACCTATGCACTGCAGCTAAACCTATGCACTGCAGCTAAACCTATGCACTGCACCTACACCTGCGCACTGCACCTAAACCTATGCACTGCACCTAACCCTGCGCACTGCACCTAAACCTATGCACTGCACCTACACCTGTGCACTGCACCTAAACCTATGCACTGCACCTAACCCTACGCACTGCACCTAACCCTGCACACTGCACCTAACCCTGCACACTACACCTAACCCTGCGCACTACACCTAACCCTATCCCCTACGCACTGCACCTAACCCTACGCACTGCACCTAACCCTGTGCACTGCACCTAACACTGTGCACTGCACCTAACGCTCAGCTAGCCCCCAACCTAGGTAACAGTCACACTTAGAGAGACCTTCCAGAAACAAGAGAGGGCTCTCTACCTAGAACATCTCAAGCAATCCCTCTTCTCCATAGCAAACTGTCTCGTTAGCTCTCTAACCCCACATGGACGGGTACACACCATCACTGAGACTGTCCCATTCAACTCGTCAAACATGCTGCACTGCACCTACCCCTACGCACTGCACCTAACCCTACGCACTGCACCTAACCCTGTGCACTGCACCTAACACTGTGCACTGCACCTAACACTGTGCACTGCACCTAGCGCTCAGCTAGCCCCCAACCTAGGTAACAGTCACACTTAGAAAGACCTTCCAGAAACAAGAGGGGGCTCTCTACCTAGAACATCTCAAGCAATACCTCTTCTCCATAGCGAGCTGTCTCATTAGATCTCTAACCCCACATGGACGGGTACACACCATCACTGAGACTGTCCCATTCAACTCGTCAAACATGCATTGAGTGTCTGCTGTGTGCAAGGCTCTGTGGGGAAGGCAGAAGGAAAGAGGACCCTACCTTCAACTTGGGGCGGTGAGTGAGGGGGGCAGGGCAAGACCCGTCAAGGCAGCAGGTAACACACAGCACCCTTAGGGAGGCTCCTGGAAGGGCAGGGCTTCCCTGGAGGGAGTGGCTCCTTGAATCACGCTCCAGGGCCCCACTCATCTCTGCACACCTGTGCCCACATGGGTGTCCCCATAGAACGAGCGATGTGGGAGCCGCAAGAGGCAGCCAGGTGAGGCAAAGGGCTGTCACCTAGGGGCCATTCTTCCCATTTTCTATGTCCGTCTTCCCTGAGCATCTCTCATAGGGCTCCATGAGAAAGCAGACTATCCCCCTCCCGCCACCGCCAATCCGATGAGGAGAGAAATGTGGGGCCCATTCTTCCCATTTTCTATGCCCGTCTTCCCTGAGCATCTCTCATAGGGCTCCAGTGAAAAGTACATAAGAAAGCAGACTAACCCCCTCCCGCCACCGCCAATCCGATGAGGAGAGAAATCCAGCCTCCCAGGGACAGGGCATCGTGGTCTCCTGGCTTTGCCCAGCTGAAGTTCAGAGAGAAGGCTGTTCGCCTTTCCTTTTCTCCCATGCGAGGGTGGCAGCCCCTGGGCACCATTCTCGGGGACGTCTTGCCCAGCGGTGCCTGTCACATCCTTCCGGCCACCTATGGCCCAGAGTCAGGATGGGTCTGCCTGTCTGGTGGCCGGCTGCCTGCTGAAGGGCAGCTGTGGGGAGTGTGGAGACACAAGTGGCCATGGGGAAAAGCCATGAGGGAAGGGGCCAGCATCTGGAAGCCACACCCCAGCCACACGCGGCAGCCGCCACCCGCCCAACTGCTTCAAAGGGCCGAGCCCTCTGGAGGCCTTTTTTGCATTAGGCCGTGGATGGCTGCCAAGGCCCACAGCCCTCCGCTCTGTGCAGGAATAAAGGGCGGCGGGGCGGCCGCCTCTGAAGGATGTGGTGCGCGGGTGAGCTTTGTCAGATGCTGGGTGCCTTTCATCAAGCATCAGCCCAGCCCTTTGGCTCCACAATAAACCAGAATTCACATCCAATCACTGCTCAAGGACGGGTTTTTGCACCCCATCTTCTGTGAAGCTTGGATGTACAGGGAAAACTCAGTCCACTGGACCTCCAAGGAGACGTACCCTTCCCCAGGGGCCACCCCACCCCCTGCCATGGGGGATGGTACACGGCCATTCTCATATCGCCGAAAAGAGGTTCATGGAGCAGACAGTCCCCAAATCCAAACCATAAACACTACGGGCCAGCCACCTCCTCAGCTGCCTCTTCCAGAGTGGGTGTGCCTCCTGTGAGCCCCTGAAAGATAGGATGCAAAGCCTGTTTCCCAGAAGCTACCGAGGAGACTGCTCACAGCCCAAGAGAGGAAGAGGTGGGGATGAGGCAACACTTCCTGAGGACCTACTATGTGTTAGGTGCATTGCATCTATGAGCACCTATAATCTTGACTGCATAATGTCTAACAGAATAGAACTAAGAGCCAAGGACGTCAAGAAGTTTTCCTTCTTTTTTTCTTTTTAACATCACACTGTTAGTAGGTGGCAAAGCTAGGTCCATGCTCTCTCCCCTACAACATGTTACCTGCTATAGCGCATGCTGTTTGCTGTTCCCAGTACTGGCATGTTCTTCTACCCCTTCTCCTGTGGTTGGCCCCACACTCCATCTACCCCACTACACTCCAGGGTGGGCAGATTTTGCTCACCACCTTTCACCAGCCCAGTGCAATGCCTGGTCAAGAGTAGATACTCAAAACCTATTTTTCTGAATGAATTGTTTATAGATGCTCATGTAGTCAAGTCTTGATGAGGTGATTACTAAGAAGACAATGAGAATCAGATGGTTAAATGGCCCAAGAGAGTTTGAAGGAGTGAGCATGCCATGGATTTAAGTACTTCCAATGGCCAAGTAGAATAAGAGCTGAAAACTGGCTACTATACTGGGCACCTAGGAAGTCAGTGGTGGCCTTAACTAGACTGGTTTTACAGGAATGGGGGGGAAAGAAATCACCTGGACATGTATTAAAGGTGAAAAATATGTGAATCATTGAGCAAACACCATCTCTCAGTAGGTTGGCAGTGACGAGAAGGAGAAATGGGCAATAGGTTGGAGGGAAGGCAGGTGTATGTGCGTGTGCATGTGCGTGTGTGTGTGCGTGTGTGTGTGTGTGTGTGTGTGTATGTGTTAGGATCAAGAAGACTTAAACATATTTTGCTCCAAGAATAAAGAAATCCAAGAGAAGATGTTGAAGCTAAAGAGAAGGAGGGGGTAGGTGAACCACTTAACCCCTAGAGTAATGTCATGAAGAAAATAAGTGAGGATGGGTCACGAATTAAGTAAAAAGATTGCCATTCTCTTCACTTAGAGTTGCTATAATTTCCTAAATAAATAACTAAATAAATGAATTTAAAAAGGGAAAAATAACAACATAAAATGTCCTATACTTATATAAGACACAGTAGGGGAAGGGGTGAAAATCAAGGCTACCTTCTAGATCAAGCATGTCAAACTCAAAGGCTAACACGGGCCAAATAAATGAGGCATGAGGCCTGTGGACCGTGAGTTCGACATGCGTGTTCTAGATACACAGTTGGGTGAAGGAAGTCCAAGGCCCCAATGTAAATATCTAGCAAAGAAGGGAGTAGAATTGAATGAAATTTTCAAATGGTGTTGCCAGGTGAGGAAAGACTCCAGACCAGGGCAAAATGACCACCTCTAGAGAAGGAGAGTTCTACTTGGTCTCCGTCTATGACCGTGGGGACCAAGGGTGAATGAACTGAAATAAAACTGAGCTCCGGTTTTAATCAGACAGAAATTTGGTGCTGGAGACATAGGCCCTTAGCTCCTATGGAGAGAAAGATACTATGACAGGCTTTCCAGACCTTACTTTTATGATCTGAGGTGAGTGATGGAAGATTCCCTCCCCCCAAATCAAACAACCTGAAATTTAGAAACCACTTTCCTCGTGGTGGGGGTGGGCTTCTCTAGATGTTTTCTTTCTGAATGTTTTAATGCTCTCAACTGTACAACAAAGGTCGTCATGGGAACCATTGTGGCAACCCATCTTGGTTTAGGACAGGGAGGGCTCAAAAATCCAACCAAGAGGCTGGGTGAGTCATAAACAGTCACAGAATCATAAAATCAAGGGTCTTAAAAAGACATTGGTGAACATCTACTCCCTGCAGGAATTCCTTTTATAACATCCTGGACAGATGGTCATACATCTGCATCGTCTGTAATAAGGGCTCAGGAGCTTTTTAGGAACCTCATTCCTGTAATAGACAATTAAAGAAGCTTCCTTGTAGATTAAATGGGAGTGTGTTCTGTAGCTTCCACCCATTTGTTCAGGTTCTGCCTTCTGTTACCCTGTGGACTTGTTCTGTGCTATCCCAGCTTCCCTGTGATATCCTCTTCAAACACATTACAAAAAGGAACAATGTTCCACTTAGATGTGAATTTTGGGGGGGGACTTCCGGAAATATTTGTATTAATTACATTAATTAATACAAAGTAAAATATTTGTATTAATTCCTGTGCTTCTATTTCCTTTACACCTACCAGCGAAAGGACATCTAAACCTTCTTTCCTTTGTATTTATTCTTTCTACAGAACAGGGACATTGTGCATGCCTCCAAGTTAGGGGCAAAGATGTAATAGGGTTCCAACTCCAAACTACACAACGTGCTACAATAAATTGTAATAAAAAGAGGAAAATGATGAGTGCTGACAAAACAGTGCAGTATTACAAAAGAACTTCAAGGTGGCGGGGGAGAGGAGAGAGAGTAGGGTAGGGAGTGAGAAGTTAGAAAGACTTCAAGGAGGAGGCTTCATTTGAGTTATATCTTAAAAGAAAGAATAAGTTTTACCCAGGCGAAAAGGAAGGAAGGTCTTTCAGAAAACTCATGTTTTAGAAATACTTTTGTTTGAAATGCTTCGGGTACCGGTGGGGGACTCGTGAGCATTAAGAACAGAAACAGAAGTCATAGGAATCGACTGGGAAGGTAGGTTGTTCTCATGTAACAAAGTGCCTTGTAGGCCAACCTACAAAGAAGCATAAAACTTTTGTGAAGATCAGAGCAGTCACTGACAGATTTGAGCACTAAGTGATAACATACAAAATACACCTCCGGAAAGTAAGCTGATAACAGTGTGTTAGGTGGGCTGAGGGAAGTGGAGAAGGAGGATTAAATGAGGAATTAAGGAGCTATTGCTGATAACCCAGTGTGGGGTTATGAGAGAAAAAAGACACAACCAGGGTCTTATCTGGGGAAATGCCAGCAGAAATTCAGAAATGTAAAGCCCATGGAATAGGAGAGGCATAAGCTGTAGAGTTTGAAAAAGGGTTTTATGTTGGGGCAAGAGGGAAAAGTGGGGTCAAAGATGCCTCTGGAGATTTGAGACTAGGTTTGAAGTCTGTCAACGAATAAGAGGAATGCAGGAGGAGGAGCTGATAGTGAAAAGAGGGAGTGGAAGGACAGACAAGGGGTTCATAGTTAAACATGCTGAGATTCCAGGGAAATACCCAGGCAGTGATGTGATTGCAAATATTTAGCAACTGGCTCTTGGGGGTGTTGGGGAGACAAGAGAACCCCTCATGTGCAGTCTCTGCCAATGCCTGTGGTGTAAATTCTCCCACTTTAGCACTTTCAAGCTACCAACATGAGATCACTGATCACTGAACACGAAGTTGGAAGAGATGCTAACAATTGGGTCTAGAGAGCCTCATAAGCCTGCTCTAGCACACCACTGCACCCAGCTGAAATATTTAACAGATGGTGGAGAGGAAGACAGGAGTTGAGCCAAGAGCATTCTTTATTGTCCAGTAAACAAAATGTGATTCTTTGTGAGACAAAGTTAACACCATGACTAGTGACAGACTAGAGCGCCCCTACTGATGTGTTCCAACGCCAGCCGAAAGCCATAAATAAGTTTTCTCATTCTGTTACCAATATTCATGTCAACATCATGAAAATAAGTACTGACAGCTACCAATGAGTTTACTCTCGTTTTATTTTTCATAATGTCTCAGGAAGATTCCTCTTTTAAGATTTATTATTGTTTTGCCTGTCATGAAATAGTATATTGCTGAAGCAATTTGGCTTAAAAAACATCAACTATATGCTACTCTTGATTTCTTTCCAGGAATATAACAATCTAGCAACATGCCTGATTAGTACTGGGGCAGTCCATGATGCCATGAAGTTGGTAAGGGGTATTATGTGAAACAAGGAATTTAAAAGGTGAGAAAAGTGAATAGTCCATATAAAGATGATGGTTGAAAGTCATGCACTGGGAAAGAAGAGAGGAAAAGGGAATGGTTGAAAACTATTCTACCAGGACTCAGCAGTAAAATGCTATCATTCCCACCCATACCTTTCCAGTGATGGCACAGAGATCACTGTGTGCCTTCTTCCAGACACAGCAGCCAGGCAAGCATGTCTGTGCAGCCATGCTTTATAATAATACTTAGGGGAACATACATTCTTCATTCTCTATGTAGCAGCCAAATGTTCCTTTAAAAGTACAAATCATCACTCCTCTAATCAAAAGTTTCTGAAGATGTCTCATCACATTAAAACTACAATCTCCTTGCCCAGCTGGTGTGGTTCAGTGGTTGAGCATCGACCTATGAACCAAGAGGTCAGGGTTCGATTCCTGATCAGGGCACATGCCTGGGTTGTGGGCTTGATCCCCAGTGTGGGGCATACAGGAAGCAGCCGATGAATGATTCTCTCTCATCATTGATATTTCTCTCTCTCTCTCCCTCTCCCTTCCTCTCTGAAATCAATAAACATATATTTTAAAAAATAAAACTATAATCTCCCTGACCCCTAACCCTGGCTCATGTGCCCCTGGCGATCTAACCCCTTCCTGATCTATCTCTTTATCTCTGTTTACCAGCCCTAGTTCATGACCTTCCACCAGGTTGGGCTTCCTGCTTCTCCAATGTGCCAAGCTCATGGCCACCTCTGACTGGAACATTCTCATTGGAGGAGTGGCTTGCACCTTCTCAACTTCTAGGCCAATATTGCCTTCTCAGACATTCCTTCTCGGACCACCAGTATCTAAAATAACCCCCTATATGCACTTTACCACCCTCTGTCAAATCAGGAATTTCTCTAATTACAGGCATACCTCAGAGATAGTATGGGCTCAGTTCCAGATCACCTCAATAAAGCTAATAACACAATGAAGAGAGCCACAAGAATTTTTTGGTTTCCCAGTACATAGAAAAGTGATATTTACACTGTACTGTAGTCTATTAAATATGAAGTAGCATTATCTTAAAAATGAACATACTTTCATTTAAAAAGATTGCTAAAGCATGTTGCCATCATCTGAGCCTTCAGCAAGTTGTAACCATTTTGTGGTGGAGGGTCCTGCCTCGATGTTGATGGTGCTGACTGACCAGGGAGGTGGGTGGCTGCAGGCTGGGGTGGCTGGGGCAGTTTCTTAAAATTTTACAACAATGAAGTTTGCCACATCGATTGTCTCTTCCTTTCATGAGTGATTTCCCTGTAGCATGGGATGCTGTGTTACCTACAGCAGGACTTCTTTCAAAATTGGAGTCAATCCTCTCAAACCCTGCCGCTGCTTTATCAACTAAATGTACGTAATATTCTAAGACCTTTGTTGTCGTTTCAACAATCCTCACAGCATCTCCCCCAGGAGTGGATTCCACCTCTAGAAATCACGTTCTCTGCTCAACCATGAAGCAACTCCTCATCCGCTGAAGTGTCATCATGAAATTGCAGTGACTCAGTCCCATCTTCAGGCTCCACCCACTTCTAATCCTGGTTCTCCGGCTGCTTCCACCAGATCTGCAGGCACCTCCTCCACTGAAGTCCTGACCCCGCAAAGTCATCTTCTATGAGGGGTGGAATCAACTTATTTCAAACTCCTATTAGTGTAGATATTTTGACCTCTTCCCATGAATTACAAATGTTCCTCATAGTGTCTAGAATGGTGAATCCTTTCCAGAAAGTTTTCAATTTACTTTGCCCAGATCCATCATAGAAATCACTCTCTATGGCAACTATAGCCTTAATAAATGCATTTCCTAATAAGACTTAAAAGTAAAAATTAGTCCTTGATCCATGGGCTGCAGAATAATGCTGTGTTAACAGGCATGAAACAGCATTGATCTCATTGTACATCTCCATCAGAAGTCTTGGGTGACCAGGTGCATTGTCAATGAGCAGTAATATTTTGAAAGGAACCTCTTTTCTGAGCAGTACGTCTCAACTGAGGGCATAAAATATTCAGTAACCATGTTGTAAACAGACATGCTCTCCTCCAGGTTTTGGTTTTCTGTTTATGTAGAGCACAGGCAGAGTATATTTAGCATTAATTCTTAAGGGGGTCCCGGAATTTTTAGGATAGTAATGAGCATTGGCTTCAACTTAAAGTCACCAGCTGCATTAGCCCCTCACAAGAGAGTCAGCCTATCATTTGAAGATTTAAAGCCAGGCACTGACTTCTCTCTGGCTATGAAAGTCCTAGGTGGTATCTTCTTCCAACACAAGGCTGTTTTGCCTACATTGCAAGTCTGTTGTTCATGTAGTCGTCTTCATTAATCATGTTGGCTAGACCTTCTGGATAACTTGCTGCAGCTTCTACATCAGCACTTGCTGCTTCACCTTGAACTTTTATGTTATGGAGATGACTTCTTTCCTTAAACTTCATGAGCCAGCTTCACACTTTTCTTCTGCAGCTACCTCACCTCTCTCAGGCTTCACAGAATTAAGAGTTAGGCCCTTGTTCTGCATTAGGCTTTGGCTTAAGAAAATGTGGTTGATTTTAACATCCCTCTAGACCAGTGGTCGGCAAACTCATTAGTCAACAGAGCCAAATATCAACAGTACAACGATTGAAATTTCTTTTGAGAGCCAAATTTTTTAAACTTAAACTATATAGGTAGGTACGTTGTTATTAACTTAATTAGGGTACTCCTAAGGCTTAGGAAGAGCCACATGCAAGGGGCCAAAGAGCCGCATGTGGCTCGCGAGCCGCAGTTTGCCGACCATGGCTCTAGACCAGTGATGGCGAACCTTTTGAGCTCGGCATGTCAGCATTTTGAAAAACCCTAACTTAACTCTGGTGCCATGTCACATATAGAAATTTTTTGATATTTGCAACCATAGTAAAACAAAGACTTATATTTTTGATATTTATTTTATATATTTAAATGCCATTTAACAAAGAAAAATCAACCAAAAAAATGAGTTCGCGTGTCACCTCTGACACACATGTCATAGGTTCGCCATCACTGCTCTAGACCAATAGAACTTTCTCCACATCAGCAATAAGGCTGTTTCACTGTCTTATCATTCCTGTGTTCACTGGAGCAGCACTTTTAATTTCCTTCAAGGACTTTTCCTTTGCATTCACAGCTTGACTGTCTGGCATAAGAGGCCTATCTGGCCCGTCTCAGCTTTTGGCATGCCTTCCTCACTAAACTTAATCACTTCTAACCTTTGATCTAAAGTGATGTGAGACTCTTCCTTTCACATGATCACTTAGAAGTCACTTTAGGGTTAAAAAAAAACTGACCTAATTTCAATATTGTTGTGTCTCAGGGAGGCCTGAGGAGAGGGAGAAAGATGGGAATGGGCAGTCGGTAGAACCGTCAGAACATATGCAACATTTATCAATGACATAGAACTTCTTAGGAAGCACACTGTACAAAAAGATACAAGTCATGCTGTCAACAAATCAATGTAACAGAAGTAAGACTTAAAAATGCAGAAGCTGCCCAGCCAGCGTGGCTCAGTGATTGAGCACGGACCTATGAACCAGAAAGTCGTGGTTAGATTCCTGGTCGGGGCACATGCCCAGATTGTGGGCTCGATCCCTAGTATGAGGCATGCAGAAGACAGTCTATCAATTATTCTCTCTCATCATTGATGTTTCTATCTCTCTCTCCCTTTCCTCTCTGATCT
>NW_005359881.1:1866890-1900273 GCF_000412655.1 Myotis brandtii
ATATATATATATATACACACACACACACACACATACACACATATATATATTTATTTATTTAGAAAAAAATGCAGAAGCTATATGAAGCAAACAATAACAAGGACATGTGGAAACCAAGAGAGCTTTCCAGGGGTAACATAGCAGACTTTATTTTTATGTTTAAAAATTTGACATTAGGTAAGTTTTAATAATGTGATAAGAATCAAAGTAATAAATGCGAAAAAAAGCATTTTTAAAAATCTCTGTGGCTGCACAGTGGAAGCAGGGGTGTAGAGGCAGAGTTAGTGTCCAGTATGGGAGGAGAAGGCACCTGGGGGAGGAGGGGGTGGACCTCGACCCCTGAAGAGATACTGATGGCCATCACCAAGGCAACAGTGGTTGCTAATGCAACCAAGGAAATGGAGTTTAGGTATGTTTAAGAGCTTACATCAACATGATTCAGAAACTGTCAGAATATTTGAGCATCAGAGTTAAAGGAGAGAGAAGAATCCATGGCTTGTACATTCAACAAATATTTGCTGAATACCTTCCATGTGCCAAGCACTAAATTAGGCACCAGGAAAGAGAAACAAAGAAACAAGCAAAACCAGTTTCAACACACAAGAAACCTACATGTATTTCATTAACTACAAACAAAAATCTAATGGAATTCAATTCCTGATTAGCAGGAAATTAGGAAGCAAGTATGCTTTCACATTACAGAATGACCAGGGGAGAACCTAAGTGTTTGACTAATGGAGAAGAACCTAAAACTACCGGGATGGGTGGGCGTAAAACTGATCGGTAAATTTGGCTCAAACTGAGCAAATGCAGAGGAACCAGACCATAACCCAAGAGGATTATAATGCAGAGTGAAATGTAGACGTGAAAGAGGACTCAGACCTCTGGACCACTGGTCCTCAGTCCTGACTGCATCTTGGGATCAGTAGGGAGCTTGAAACAACAGTGATGCCAGGGGCCACAACCTGCAGAGATTCTGACTTCATTGGTCCGGGAGTGGCCAGGGTATCAAAAACCCCGCCAGTGACTGTGCTGCAGCTCTGAAGAACCCCAGAAAGTGGTCCTCATCCTTAGCAGAACTGGTTCATGGTCTAGATATTACCTGCAATCGAACACAGCCAGGAAGGTCCTATTCATATGGTTCACAGATCACACTCGCCCCCAGTTCTCCACAGGAATCCTCAGAGTCCATAAACTTACATTTTTAGAACAGAGCAACTAAGATGCAAATTTTTAGAATCTTCTACAAGCTGAATAGCTTTTCCAACCTTAAAAGTGCCAAAGAGGTATTGGCCCACACATGGGAGGGTCTAGGGTTTGATCTTGGTCAAGGGCATATACCTGGGTTGCAGGTTCAATCCCTGGCCCAGTCGAAGTGAGTGTGGGAGGCAACCAATCAATGTGGATGTGTCTCTCTCACATTGATGTTTCTCTCTCTCTCTTTCTCATCTCACCCTCCCTGGGGTGAAGATTTTTTAAAAAGGGCCGAAGTAGACTGTTACCTTTTCTAGGTGTAGAAAAAGTTCTCCCTCTCTATTTCTTGGGTCCTCCACAATGTTTTAGATTCCGACACACTGCATCGAGTGTGTCAAAGATGCTCAGTAAACATGACAGTTACTTGATTAAAAAGGAAAAGGAAACTTTTCTTCAGAAGTCCTGGGTGATGCTCACTGAATTGCAATCAAGTTTGATTCAGAGCTGACAAAGGTAGATTTGTATTTCATCTGTACTCTAAGGTCCTCCCAAGGAAGACTGACTCTATAATTCTTTCTTGTTGAATATTTATGACCAAAATCCTTGGGGGTCAAAGAGAAAAGTGAGTAAGAATGCAAACAAAGACTAGACTTCAAGAGTGAAAGACTAAAAATCAAGTCACTTTTTTAAGTATAAATAAACTTAGGAAATAATGGAAGGAATTCAGTTTGAAATTATAAACATTAAGGATTTTTGTACAATAAAAAATAAAGAAACCAAAATACCAAGCACTAGCTGTGTACCCCTGGGCAAGTAACTCAAACTTTTGTTCCTAATGAGATATTTCAAACAGAAAGGAATAGAAAGTTATATAGCAAGTAGCTATGTTTCCAGAACTCAGAATGAACAAATGTTAACATGTTGCTGTATTTGTTTTAGGTTTCTAAAACAAAGAAAACATTAGAGGTATAGTAGAAATTCTCTTTCATCCCCTCTATCCCTAATTTCATTCCTCAAAGGCAAACGACTATTCTTTCTTCACAATAATTTCATGTTTTTACTACATATAATTATACCCATGAATAATATGTGGTCTTCTTTTATATTTTTAATTTTACACAAATGGTATCACACTGTATGTTCTTCTTGATTTTTTCCACACAATACTATGTTTTCAAAATTTATGAGTGTTAATAACGGAACATCTAGTTCATTCACTTTAACCAATTTCTAACGTTTTATTTTTGTAAGCCATTCACCTAATCATGTACAATTAGGTATTTTCAATTTGTGTCTACTATTAAAAGTGCTCCCAATAAAAATCCTTGTATATGTATTTTTGCTAGCTTTTTGAAAATTTTAAAAGTTTAATTGTATTATATATTATATCAATCTTTGGAACATGTTGAGACTTTTTGGAGTCTAATGGTCAATTTCTCACAAATTCCACTTATAAGCGGATACTCCAATTCTTGAAAGCAGAGTTCTATATGTCTATTAAATAACACTTAATTCTAATTATTTACATTTTCTATATTTTTTTACTATTTTTTCAGCTGACCTAAGAGTAGTGCCTTAAAATCTTTCCTTATGACTCAAGAGTTGGCAAATTCTACTTGCACTAATAAATTAGAAAATTTTTATGTATATGTGAAGGCAATGTGACAGAAATCACATGTGACATCTTCTTAGCATATTGTTTCTAGTATCTTATTTTCACCTTTAATTTGATTTTATCTGCTATTACTGCTATAGCACTTTCATTGGTTGGTATTAGGATATATTTTCTCACCCCTTTATTTTCAATCTTTCTGTGCATTCTGTTAGGTATTGCTCTTGCAAACCACATATAACCATATGTAACTACTATTTTCGAAATCCAAAATGAGTCTAATTTTTAATAGGCCACTTCAATCAACTCATAATTTTTTCCAATTATTGATCTATTTGGATTTTTGTCTTCTATCTTTTTATATTTCTATTTATAATGGTTTTTCTTCTTTATTTCTCCATTTTCTAGTTTCTATTTCCTTTAAGACAACCAATATTGTTACTGTCCTACCTAGCAATCCCATTACTGGCTATTCACCCTATAGAACAATTAAGAGGTCAGAAAGAACATGTATATGAAGCATTATCTATAATGTTGGCCTAGAAACATATGTGCAACAATAGAGAACATCATGAAATATTTTATAACCACTGCTACTTTTGAAGCCTATATAGTATAATGAAAAAATGTTGAATGATGTTCTAGTATTAGGAGGAGAAGCGGAATCCAAAGTTCCATGTGGACCACTATTTCAACCATGTAGAGGTATGTCAGTGTTTAGTTGATAGATGTCCAGCCCATCTGGTTTCCTTGAGCACCATTACCCTTCTTGGCTGTGGCTGCCATGTAAATGCCCTGGCACATGCAATTGTAGCATCTGACTCAACCTGTGTCACACACCTCTGCTGTTTTTCACTCTCACAAGTCCTAGTCAGTGATGTACATACTCAACCAGAAAGCTCTCCTGAACTCACTGAATTAGTCAGGGTTCTCCAGAAAATGAGAACTACTAGGATGGATGGATGGATGGATGGATGGATGGATGGATGGATGGATAGATGGATGGATAGGTTAAGAGAGATTTATGATATTTATTTTTAAAGAGTTATTTCAAGTATGAAGGCCGTTAAGTTATAAATGTGCAGAGTAGGCTGGAGATGCAGGGACACAAGGATTCCGTGGTTTCCGAAGGCATGCTGCTGGCAGAATTCCCTCTTCTTTGAGGAAGGCCAGTCTTTTTCTATTAAGATCATGGACTGATTAGATGAGGCCCGCCCACATTATAGAGGGTAATCTGCTTTCCTCAAAGTCTGCTGATTTAAAAGTTGACCTAATCTAAACTATATCCTTAGAAACATCTAGAATGTTTGACCAGATATCTGGGCACCCTTGCCTAGGCAAATTGACACATAACATTAACCATCACAGTCCCATTGTTTGTATCATTCATTCATTTATCCATCTACCCAGCAAATTTTCATTGAATACCAACTATGTGCAGGGCATTGCTGTCCTCCGCTTTCCCAAGGCAGTGCACCCCCTGGTGGCAATAAATCCTGGGTGAACAGGCCACCCTCCCACCAAAGGGACTTGGCTCTGGAACCCTTCTAATCTCTCTGAGGAGGGAAGGCCCCATTAAAAAAAAAAAAGATGCAAATAGAAATAGTATTGTGCAGAGATGGTAGAATAGAATAATTTCTTTGAAATTACCTCCTGTGACTCTAAGTTTTATTTTGCTTTGTTTTTATAAAGTGGGTTAAGTGAATTCAAGGCTTTCTTAAGAAGAGAGAAAGTGGAAAAACCATAACAAAGAAATGCATTGAAGGTAGAAATTTCGTTCTCAGGAATTTTCAGAGGTTTATGCTTAAATCTTTAACACAAGGAATAGGAGTTCTGGAAAATGCTTTTTCATCCCCTTAGGATGGCCTGCATTTATTACATTAGCAGAGTGTCCTTTTCACTGGCCTTCCAGCAACCATTCTGGGGCCAAATTGGCAGAACGTCTCCTATCTCAACCTTCTGTTTTTGGGTGAAAAATGATTTTTGAAGCAAGTTTGGCTTGTGCTATGCAGCCTTTTCAGAGACCCACAGCTTCCAAGGTATTAAATAACAGCTGACCAAAAAGAAAAGTAAAGATAATAGTAAATAGGGAAATAATAACAACACTTTAAAAATACCTTTCTTCTTGTTATCATAAAGGCCCTGGGGTTAACAAGACAGTAATTTTATTGTTTCTCTTTAGAGAAACTAAATATTAAGAGTGATTGTCAACAGCTTACTCGCCTGGTAGGAAAATTACTAAGGACTTTTTGACCCCAAAAGGACCTGGGACAACATATGGTCTCTTGATAAATTCTTCCTAGGAGCTGAGTTCAGTGCTTCTGACTCAGGGACCCTTGAGACATCCCGATGAGACTGCGAGCTTAGTACTTTTGACTCTGATGGTTATAAAATGGCTGTGACAAGTGGAAAGAGCACAGTTTTAAATTCAGAAAGACCTATGTTTCTGAGGTGGCCTCCCATTGATGAATGAGGCAATCAGACCTGAAGCTCTGACAGTTTACTGTATCAAACAATCATTTCCAAAAACTCAAGAATAGATGAGATTCTGCTTGGGAAGGTCTAACTTCAAACTTAAGAGTCTGCCCCACCAGCTTTTAATAGCGCTATTGCCTATGTCCTCCAGTAATAGTACCTATTAAGGAAAAATAATGACTTAAGAATCCCAATTTGCTTTGGAAGTTTATTCATGCACAATTGCTGGACTGGGATAATCTTTTTGCTATTGTTGTTTGATTTTGTTGAGAACCCTGAAAACAGCTAAACAGATGACAACAGTTGTTTGGAAAGGTAAAAACAATACAATATTATGGAAAAACTTGGGCTTCTAAAGACTTCAAAAGTCTCTCCTAACTTCCACAATTCTGTAATTCTGGAAAGTGAATAATTCAGAGAAACAAAGAAAATAAGTTACAGAGTTCTACCTGACAAGTTTTCTTTCTTTGTAAATATAGGAATGAGTCAAACTGAATACATCAAGGGAAAATATCGGAATGAGTCAATAAACTAAATTTAAGTCAAGGGAAAGGCAGATGGAAAAAACTACATTCCATCTTGGAAATCTTTAACTTCATCATAAGTAATAAGGAATCCAATCCATCCATCCATTCATCCATCCAAATCCATCCATCCATCCATTCATCTTCCCTCCTTCCCAGCTCTCTCCCAATATTTTGTTTATGTACTACTGCTACCTAGTACTAGATACTGGGCCTGCAAATATCTAGACAAAAGGGTTCCTATCCTCATAGAATTTATATTCTACCTCATTTTTAACTTTGTTCTTTCAATGCAAAAAGACAGGAGTTATCCATTATTTTTTAACATAAGAACAAATGCCATCACATTAAAAGATGCTGGACATCAAATAGTCATCAAGGAAATGCAAACCAAAACCACAATGAGAGATACTTCACACCTGCTGGGTTGGCCATCATCGAACAGTGAGATAATGGTAAGTGTTGGCAAGGATGTGAAGAAACCGGAACCTAAATACACTGCTGATGGAAGTAAAAAAATGGCAGCCACTTTAGAAAACAGTCTGGCAGATCCCTGTAATGATTAAACACAGAGTGGCCACACAATCCAGCAATTTCATTCTAAGAGAATTGAAAGCAGGTGTTCAAATAAATACAAGTACATGACTGTTCATTAGCAGTCCTAGTCATAACAGCCAAAAGGTGGAGATAACCCAAATGTCCATCAACTAAACCAATGGATAAACAAAATTGGTATAGCCATGTGATTGAATACTATTTAACTATAAAAAAAGACTGAGATACTAATACATGCTACAACATGGATGAACCTTATAATATGCTAACCAAAAAAGCCAGTCACAAAAATCACTTGATAAATGATTCCATTCATACAAATGTCAGAATCAGGAAATTGATTGAGATCGAAAGTGTATTAGTGGTTTCGTAGGGCTGGGTGGAGGAGGAGAATAGGAAGAATGTAACTAAAGCATAAGCGGTTTCTTTTTGTTTGGTTTTGTTTTTACTCCTTTTTCTAGAGAGAGAGAGAAAGAGAGAGAGAAGGGAGAGAGAGAGAGAGAGAGAGAGAAGGGAGAGAGGGAGAGAGATAAACATTGATATTTCTTGTTCCACTTACTTATGGATTCACTAGTTGATTCTTGAATGAGTCCTTACTGGAGATCAAACCTGCAATCTTGGCATATCGGGACGACACTCTAACCAACTGAGCTACCTGGTCTGCACAGATGATTGCACATATCGGTGAAGATATAGAAAGCCATTGAATTGCACATTTTAAATGGATGAATGGTATGTGTGTGAATTATCCTATATAATAAAGCGGTAATATGCAAATTAACCATCACTCCAACACACAAGATGGCTGCCCCCACATGTACACAAGATGGCCGCCTCAATATGGCCAGCAGGGGAGGGCAGTTGTGGGCAATCAGGCCAGCAGGGGAGGGCAGTTGGGGGCGACCGGGCCTGCAGGGGAGGACAGTTAGGGGCAAACAGGCTGGCAAGGGGAGGGCAGTTAGGGGCAATCGGGTCAGCAGGGGAGCAGTTAGGTGTCGATCAGGCTGGCAGGCAGAAGCATTTAGGGGCAATCAGGCAGGCAAGCAGGCGAGCGGTTAGGAGCCAGCAGTCCTGGATTGTGAGAGGGCAGTTGGACATCCCTCAAGGGCTCCCAGATTGGAGAGGGTGCAGGCTGGGCTGAGGGACACCCCCCCTTCCCATGCATGAATTTTGTGCACTGGGCCTCTAGTACCTAAATAAAACTGTTAAAAAAGAAGTAATGTCATAGCCATTTTCTGAAGAGATTAGTCACCCTTCTGCCAAGACAATCATCCCATTTGGGGATATCGGTGCTTGTGTATCTGTGCTGCTCTTACTTGTGTTAAAGTGACTTGTGCACGTTTGTTGTCCCTGTTAGAGTGCAAGTTCCTGGAGGGCAGGGCTTCTACCTCTGTCATATTTGTGACCCTGAAGTGCCCAGTATAAAGCCATTTACACAGTAACCACTTAATATACTTTTGAGAGATTGGGCCATTTATTGGTTAAAAATTAAGAATTATTTGATTAATGCTAATTTATAATTGGATAACTTAAAAAAAAAACACACATAGTGAATGACAATCTTTCCCACTTCACACTTTCTTGACTCCTTACTACACTTTTTAGTGTGACATTGAGATGACCCAGATCATTACTGTGACCTATGCAGCCAGGCCTGGACCCACCTCGCCAGCCTCATCTCAGCTACCCAGCCTCTGCCTCTTGTCTCCTTTCAGTTCCTCTCTGCCCCAGGGCCTTTGCACTGAGTTCCCCTGCACTGACCTCACCTGATTCATCTCCTTAGATGTCTGCTTCAGGCTCCCTTCCTCACGACACCTTCCCTGGGGTCCAAGACCCTGGCAGGTTACATTATAGCTTCTTATAACTCCTCTCACTTCTCCAGATCACACTTTGCACTTGTCACAATTTGCAATGACTTTCACCTGTGTGGTGACCTACTGTTTTTCTCACTACATTTAAACTCGCCTTACTACACCCTGCCCCGCCCCCCTTTTTTTTTTTTTTTTTTTGCGAAAGCATCCTCAGTCCAGCACAGTTCTTAGCACGTGGGAAATGCTTCCCAGTGAATTTGTGGATTGAGATTTTTGAGTTTTTTAAAATATATTTTTTGATTGATTTCAGAGAGGAAGGGAGAGGGAGAGAGAGATAGAAACATCAATGACGAGAGAGAATCATTGATCGGCTGCCTCCTGCCCGCCGCACACTGGGGATTGAGCCCCCAACTCGGGCATGTGCCCTGACCAGGAATTAAACCATGACCTCCAGGTCCATAGGTCGATGCTCAACCACTGAGCATTGAGTTTTTAATAGTAAATAAAGAAAAACAAAGTGCAGAAAACCCTAAGTGCTCATATGAGCAAAGCTTCATAAATTAACAACTCACGTGTCGAATCTGGTTTAAAAACCAAAAGCACAAAGGGACGATGAGAACGCATGAACGGTAACTGCTGGGCACAGGAGCAGACAGACAAGCCGTGTAGGCCCCCGGCTGGCCGCACAGGCGGAGGTGCGGGCTGAGAGGCGACTCCCTGGGGCCTGGGGCCCACGCAGATGGAGGTGAACTCCAGAGATCCCGGAAAAGCATGTGCAGATGGGGCTGCTTGTGGAGTTTATTAGAGGAAGGGGATGAAACACACGGCCACATGAAGACAGCTGCCTAAAAATGGAAACCCAGGCCTATTATGCAGGAATCATCTCCCCAAGATTGAAAACAGAAAGGCAATAAAAATGCCAATTGTGTCAATAAATGCTGTCAGTAAGGGAAGACGCACCAACACTCATCCAGGGGAACAGCTGCATTAGAGGAAGAATCTAGCAGGAAAAGGAGGGACAGGGACACCGCCCAGACTACATCCCAGTGTCAGGGGAGACGTGGACAGGAGGAGGGAACCCACAGGTGAACCTGGGATTGTGTGTGGGCAACGATGCCAATTACCAGGCAATGTCTGGGGGCCACTTGGGAAAGATGACTGGTTACCATGATAACTACAGGACACTTTAAATTGGGCTTCTTGCTGGAAGCTCATGAATGAATACATGCAAAGCCCTTAGCACATTACCTAACATGTGGTAAGAAGTAAGAAAATATTGATTTTTTAAAACTGTGATTATTAAGCCCAAGGTGTCATATTTCATTATGTAACTTGCTTCAAACCCGTATGGACGGCAGTTGCTCCTATGGACGGAAAGCGTTCTGGATGGTTTTAAAAAATGTGTGCCGACCAAAATACATTCCAGATGGATTAGAGATTCAAAATGAAATAAATGAAACCATAAAAGCTCTTGAGTGAAATTTATGTATATTTTTATATAATCGAGGAGCAAATACAACTCATATAAGCATACATGCAAAGGGAAAATCCATAAACCACAAAATAAAAAGATGTATTGACTACCCCAAATCAGAGTCACAGAACAAATGAGTTGGGGGGAAACCACAACATGCTACCGAAGGGTAAAAGATTTAATATCAAAAGAACTCCCCAAAAATCAGTAAGAAAAAGACGCATGTCATTAAAAATGAGAAATTACTGTTTACCTACCATTTTGCTCTGCTTTTGAGATTTCTAGATTTTTATTGTTTATTTTAATGAAAATGCTGTTAGCAAGAGTGCCTGCTCTTCTATTGCTGGTTAAAATATAAAATTGGCTTGGCCTTCCTGGTGGCAATATACATATCAAAGGCCTTACCATTTGCATGCCATTTGACCTAGAAATTCCACTTCTGAACATTTAACTCAAGGAAATGAAGATATTCACAGCTATTGAAATATGTTCATTGCAAGGATACTTAAAATCATCATAAAACACCTTACAAGCCCAACATTGGTGGAATGGTGGTAAATGAACTTTGTTACATCTATGTTTATATGAGATGAGTTAATCCCTATAAAGAAGTTTGCCTGGAACATTATATACTCTATATAGGTATTTATTAAGTGAAAAGAAGAATAAATAAAACACTATACAAGCATTTACAATAACACTATAGAATAGTATTTACTGATATATGAGGATATGAATGATATATTATTAGGTGGGAGAAAAACAGCTTATAACGCTATGTACAACATGATCTGGCTGTTATAAAATAAATGTATATGTGTATACATATATGCATATGTCTGAAAATAATAAAAACCAGGCATACTGCTGGAGGTGTTTTTACTTTCTTCACTGTCTCTGTTTCCTAACTCTCCTGCAGCATCATGGTACATGGGGAATACATTTTAGAAGCATACTGAGTTGGAACTTTAACTTGCTAAAAGAAAGAATTTTATAAATTTTGTAAACTTGCCCAAGAGCTTAAATGTAAAAATTTATATGAATGTTTCTATAAATTCTATTTTAAAATAGTCATATCCATTCTTTAGCAACCATGTAGATAAGACACGATATTTTTCTTCTAGGTTCATTTCAGAATTAACGGCATTCCCCAAGGGCCATATTTTTGTCTTCAATTGTCTTCTCTTCGGAGGGCTGGAAGGGGACTTAGCCTGGGAGGTGCACACAGATTCCCAAGGAAAGCTTTCTAACATCACCCAATGCCAGCTGAGATCCAAACCAAAATCTTGAATGCAGATTGACCTCACCTCATTATCCCCAAATGAGTTTAATTTTCAGCAGACCACCCAGCTGCCTCCAAATGATTGGAACATTCAGGCGCCAGCCAATCAACAAAGTCTTGACAACCCAGTTGGATCAACCAACAGCGAAATCCATCTGATTGATTGAGCAGACAAGCCATATCCAGGCAAAGGTAACTGGGGGCCAAATTACATTTGAACAAAAGGAGTTGATGCAGGGCCATGGGTAACGAAAACCTGAGGTACCTGGAGCTCACCAGGACAAGACCTCCCCTAATAACCTAGGGCCGAAAGAGGATGCTACCGAGTCTCCGGTTTCCCATTTGAAATTCTATGAAACAGCAGGAGATTCCATAAAAGCTTAATAAAAAAATAATAAAAAGTTGTCTCTCCCCCAGTAATTTTTCCAAGGAGTTGTTAACAGGCCCATGTCACTGAAAACTAATTTAAGCATCAATCTTCCTCATGGAAATCCCAGCATTTAGCCTCCCTGCCTTGCTCTGAAAGCATGGCTCAGCCATTCGTCTTAAAAGGAAACCACAGAACCAGAAGGACTTTGTCCCTTGAAAATATTTTAAGAACAGAAGCAATCTTCATCCTTCCAGAGGTTCCTGTGTTCCCTACCCCTTAACCCGGAGTTTTACGATCATCTCACGACCCGAAGATTAACATTAGTTGTGCTACTTCTAACTCTTCACTCTTGTCTGACTATTCAGTCTGGATTCACTTCTCATTTCCAAGTATAAATTTTTAAAATAAAATAAAAATCTGACCTGGATGAGAAAGAATGGCTTTAGAGTGGGAGGCCAGCACCTTTGGCTCCCACAGGCAACTCCCTTCCAGGGTCTCCATATGACAACACTAAACCTTTCCATCCTAGATCCGTTTGCACAGATTCTTCCAAATTTCACAGGAACACACGGTATATAAAGTCTGAAAGCACATACAACAGTGATGAGGAAAGTGACAAACATACTCCTTCTGTGGTTCCCAGACCAGCAGGCCAGCTGTTGTTCTCATCACTACATCCTCTTCTGAACCGTTTAGAGGCTCTGCAATCTGGCACTTACCCTCTGCACTCTGCTCACCACCCCGAACAGGAAGCAGATGCTAACCTGCGCGTCCACTTTCCTTCTCTTCCTGCTGCCCCACACCCTCACCTGGACAGACAGATGCTGGCGGGGGGGGGGGGGGGCCCATGCTCCTCCCGGGATTCCCACCCCACCAGCCCAGCCGGATTGGCCTTAGGTTGGGGGGGGGGGGGGGGGGGAACAGGATAGAGATGGGGCAACTGCAGCGAAGTTGTTCAGACATGCTGGCTGAGGACTGGCAATCGGAGGTAAAAAGACCTTGGTGCTTATAAAGTCAGGTGTTCTTGGCTCATGAAAAAAACCAAAGATGATAAAAATGCAAACTACAGAGCAAAGCCAATGGCTATCAGCCAGCAAAGTCCACTGCACAGGAGAGCCAGCGGAAACCTTGAGACACGGGTCAAAATCGGATCGCTGCTTCCAAAGCTCATCAGAAGCATGATTTCATTTGAAAGGCTTTGGAGCAGTACAGGGTTTTCCTTGGATGGCATTTCCCCTCTCACTGTTTAGTGACTGTCAGCAAGATTCTACAGAACATTAAGAACCAGGAGAAAAAGCGGCTCGTTCATGTTGCAAGGATGAAAAAAAGAAATAACTAGAGCAAGTGGAACCAACCTACTGATACTGGTTAAACTCAAGAAAGTCAATTTTGAAAGAAACCTTCCAAATGCTGACACACTCAAGGCCGATTAGCTTGAAGAAAATGAACTTTTAAAACTAGGTTGGCAGCAGACGTCTGGTATGGAGGAAGTCTTAACCTTCAGGCAGAAATCACACCTAGTCCGTCTTTGTCCCCAGAGTCTAAGAAGCGACCACATTTAGTGGGAACTCGGTAACTGCTTCCTGAGCTGAAGGCTCTTTACCACTGTATGTACCATGCCAGTCAGGAAATCTGAGAAAGGATAGCAAATTAATAGAACAGCTGTTGGATGACTTGGAGAATTGAATCAAAGTGAAAATCCATATTGGGATGCTTCTTTTCATGTGTCAACGTGTCTGGGCCATGGGGTAACCATACATTTGGACAAACATTATTTTGGATGTTCCTGTGATGGTGTTTTGAGGTGACATGAACAGTTAAATCGGTAGACTGGGTAAAGCAGATTGTCCTTCCCAATGTGGGTGGGACCATCCAATCAGAACAAAGAGTCAGACCCTCCTTGTGAAAGAGAGAATCCTTCCCAACTGCCTTCCTATGGGAACATTGGTTGTTTTCCTGCCTTTGGACTTGAATGGATACATCCGCCCTTCTGGGGTCTTGCAAGCCTCCTGCTTTTGGACTAGAATTACACCATTGGCTCTCTTGGGCCCTTACCTTGCCAACTCAACCTGCACATCTTGGGACTTGTCCATCTTCATAATCACAGGAGCCAATTCCCTATAATAAATCTTTTTATAGGTCCTATCGGTTCTGTTTCTCTGGAGAACCCTGATTAATACACCAATCCGGTTGAAAATCATACTCCCCCTCTCTTGTAAGAAATAGTTTAGGGCCGACTCTATGACTAAGACCCTCTGGTAGCCCATGTTGGGCTAAAAATTAGAACTATATAATACTCAAGGGAGTATCGAATGTTTAGGAACATGCAAAAATCCATGGGACTGTCAGGACCTTTTTCTTGTTCCAACCCAGGAATTTGGCATCAGGTAGAAATTGCTCTAAACCTTCATGTTTCCTGGGTAAATACTTCAAAAAATACAGACCAAAACAGTGTAGTTAGAAAACTCTGGTTCTTTTCTCCACTCTCATACTCAAGATCCTATAGGTTACAGAAACCTTCCAGGGAAACCTAAGAACATGGAGTAGGGGAGTCAGTAGCAAACACACACTCTAGGTGCCACCCAATTGATCATGATATACTCTAGCATCCTGAACATCAGCAACCAATAGAAGACAGTGAAAAAAACTAACGTAAAGGTATTGTGCTAAGTGCAATAAGTCAGTCAGAGAAAGACAAATGCCATATGATGTCTCTCATATGTGAAGCCTAAGGAACAAAATGAACAAACATAACAGAAATAGACTCACAGATACAGAGCACAGACTGATGGTTGCCAGAGGGGAGGGGAGTTGGGGGGGCTGGATGTAAAAGGTGAAAGAAATAAGAAGTAGTTACAGCCCTAACTGGTTTGGCTTAGTGGATAGAGCGTCAGCCCGCGAACTGAAGAGTCCCAGGTTCGATTCCGGCCAAGGGCATGTACCTTGGTTGCGGGCACATCCCCAGTAGGGGGTGTGCAGGAGGCAGCTGATCGATGTTCTCTCTCATTGATGTTTCTAACTCTCTATCCCTATCCCTTCCTCTCTGTAAAAAATCAATAAAATATATTTTTTTAAAAAAAGAAGTAGTTACAAAATAGTCATGGGGATGTAAAGTACAGCACAGGGAATATAGTCAATAATATTCTAATAACCATGTATGGTGCCAGGTGGGTACTGGAACTACTGGGGATCACTTATAAAGTAAATGACTATCTAACCACTCTGCTGTACACCTGAAACCAATGCAAAGGAATACTGAATGTAAACTGTAATTGAAAAATACATAATTTTTAAAATGTAAAGTAAAAGAAAAAAAAAAACTAACGTGGAAACCAGGAGCTCTGGTGTGACCTGCTTGGGCAGGTCAGAGGCTCTAGGAGTGAGTGACTTCACATTCAAGAGACATTTGTCCTCCACTGGCTTCATATGTGTCCTTGGCTTATCCAGGGTTATGAGGCAAGACCATTTCCAATAAGCCGGGCTCATTTCACAACACTGGAAAAGTCAAAACTGTACCCCCTTCATAGAGGTCCAGTACTCCAGGGAGCAGGGTATGGAAAGATGAACTTTCTCCACCTCTGTGCCAACACCACTGTTAATTAGATTTCTGGAATCAGCACAGACCTCTCATTGATATTTTTAAAATCTCTACAAAATCTTACAGATGCAGAATCACACACTGAAAAGGGGTTTTGTTTGTTTTGTTTTATGTGATTATCACTGCATTGGCAAGTGAATATACAGCATTTTTTTAAAATTACAAACATCTGTTGAGTTTTGACTCTATCAGAGACTTGGTGCTAAGTCCTTTAAATGTATGATCTCATGTAACAGTTACAAGAATATTACGATGTAGATGTTACTTTGCTATGCCTTTCAGAGATTAGGAGTTTGAGGCCCGAAAAGTTTGTCATTTTCCTAATCGCACACAGTAACAGTGAAGTCAAGATTGGAACCCAAGTGACTAGACAATAAGCCCTCACTTTTAGCCATTGCACCAAAACTCAGCACACCAAAGAACCCAAAGTACACCTCATCCATGGAGCATCAAACCTCAGCTACCACACAGCTTCTACTAGGAAAGGGGCCTGATATCCCATGAAATGAGAAAGAGTCCCATTGGAAAAGCAATTCTAAAACATAGAGAGCTGCCCTCAATTTATTTTTTAAAGACCAGAACACAGAAAAGAGGGGGAAAACACCTGGGCCTGAGTCAGTATCGTATTTACTTCCGAAAATAAACTCAGTCTACAACCAAATTACATAACACTCCCAGCGGTGGACTTGGTCAGTTGCTTCTGCTCCAGGTAGGTCTCTGGAGGATGTGAATCAGAGCCACGCTCGGAGGTTTGGCACAAGTTATCAAGTCTGAAAGAATCAGCATTAGGGTCCAAGGATACAGTGACAAGTTAGTTTGAGAATGCTGCACGGTTAGTAAGGTAATTCCAATTGGCATGTCCCAAACGACAGTAGGATGTGGCATGTTGAGTTGCAACATCTACTGCTAAAAACAGAATTCTATAAAGAAAACATTTATTCTAATCATCATGAACCTCTCTTGCATTGAATCAATTACTAGGAGCCTCCAACGCAAGGAAGGTCATGTCAGGACACGTGAAATGTAACCGTGACATAGTCCTCCACTTTGTGACATTTACTCCCTCTAGTTGAGAAGATGGCAAATAAGCTGCAAAAAGGATAGACAGTGATGGAGGATGTAAGTTCCCATCAATGACCACAACAAGAAGCTAGGTAGGTTGGTTGACAACCAAATCAATGAAGTGGTCTACGGTGTAGTGCGGGCTTGTGGGGATGAGGGCTCAGACTTCATCTGAGAGGGAGAAAGGCAGGGAGAGGTGAGCAATGCTGGCTGAGCCAATCTACCCTTGCTCGCTGTGCCCAGGTGTTTTATACTCCTTGTCTCACTGGGTTCTAACCACCACCCACAGCATAGTGCTCACTCACCCCATTTCACAGACAACGAAAGCTCAGGGAGTGACCCAATCATAGGGCCAGTAAACGGAATAGAGATATGTGCATACATTCTTAGACAGGATAAAGGAATGGAGGTGCAACTGGTTGAAGAGGGTGTGAAAGACTGGGCAAAGTCAATCACGCCTAATTATGCCTAGAAGGTTTCAAGCAGAAAAGGCTCCAGATCTTTCCTAATAAAAATATGGACCAAGAAGAGCACAGGAAACATAGCATCCCCTTCCTAGGGTCGCAGTTTTTCCTGTAAATGTGTGGGGTTGTCGCCAGGAGAGCCACACCAAGGACTGCATTCTTTTAGTTCCACCCAGGCCTGAGATGAGTTCCCTATTTGGCATAAGCTTTGGGTACATGGTCTTGTGGCATCTGGTACCAGGTCTACATAAGTTATTATATTGATCAGAGTCAATAATACCATCTGGAAGATAGGCTTTGGGAGCTGGGACACTGCAGGCCTGAGCATCAACCCAATGCTTATGTATCTCTCATAGTCTGGGTCACCTGGAGAAAATGGATCATGTGACCTGTTCATTCCACTTCTTTAATCCACTAAAAGGCAGCAGTAAAAGTTGTTTCAATGCTCCCTCAGCTCAAGGGCACTGTTAGCTCAAATGAAATAGTGTCCCCAACTCAAATAAAAGATAGTTGATATCCTCACTTCCAAGCAGATGGACGCTCTGAAAGGAACACAACCACCTTTCTTAACTAGGACTGTCAAGTACATGTGCACTTTGTATACTAAATTGTCTCGTGGTCCATAAGTCAAAAAAGGACTAATTTCATGTCCACCGAGGAATCCACATGTTGAAATTATTTCATCTTCCCCTCAAAATACAACTGGGCTCACGAGTCAGAGATCAAACTGTTCTCATCATAGGTGACTCCACACACAACCGATCAGCCCTCTATGGCGAACTTGGTTTATCAGCATAAATATGATTGACTTGGACAGGTCTCAGGTGCTTTTCGTTTCCTTCCACTGCCAACTAGAGGGAAGAAGAACAAAGCCCAGATTGAGCCTGTCTCCGCAGACCTCTCTTAGGCAAGTCCAAATGAGGACGAGGAGGTGAGTTCCCCCTTCGCCTGGAGGAGGAACAGAAGTGGCTAGCTTCACATGTGTATGATGTTGAGGGGAGGGGAGGGGTTGCTCAGAGTTTAAATTCAGAAGAAAACAATCTTATATTGGACTCAAAGGAACTCACACTGGGGATCAAGAGGCAAAGACTGGAAGACAGAGGGGCAGAATACCGAGTTTCAAAACATGTGGTTATGGGAAACATGTAGGGTAAGGAACAAAATTAAGTGGCCTATGCGGTTCAAACACATTATTCAAGGGTTAACTATACATGGAACATTTGCAAAATCTGAGTGTTTTAGCTCATTTTAGGAAACGGAGAAAGTTTAGGGTTAGAGATGGCTTAGTAAGGGGAGCTATTACCAGATGATGGTGGTCATGGTAAAAAAAAAAACAAAAAAACCACACACACACACAAGCTCTGGATCAAGTAGATTTAATGGTTTCAAATCCTGACTCTGCCTCTTTCTTGCCTGGTGACCTTGGGTGACATTCTTCACTCCTTCAGGCTCGGGTTCCTCATCCACAGAAATGAAACAATATATGCAGGTAAAGCCCTTCGCTGCCACCTAGCACATAGCGAGCACTCAAATGCATAAGCCCTGACCCGTTATTATTAACACTGTAACATAGAATGAGGCTTCCCGGGTTCAGGGGCGTAATGCATGTCTATCAATCAACGCTGGCTAAGGGTGCTCATTACTCTCTATTGCTCATTATCTGCAGTCATGCAGCCCACTGCTTTCGGTCGGCCTCTGAAGCTGAATCTTTCCACTTGTCAAGCACTAAATACCACCCTGGGCCTTCCCGCAGGCCTCGCTTGCTTTCCAGGTCAATAAATCCTAAGGGTGGCCACGGAAGGCCGGGTCAGTATCTGCTTAACATCTCTCCTCCCTGGCTTTGATGGCAAAGACAACATGAAGACTCCAATTTCCTGGTTTCCTCTGCATATGGAAAAGCTTTCAGGGTTCTGAAAGGTCCCCTGGCCCATATTCTTTGAGCAGCTCCAAAGATCCTACCTTCGCGCTCACACATGGGCCATTGGCTTGGGATACAATGAAGAAACCAGCTCGCCCTCTCTCCCTTTTTTCAAACTCCAAACTCTAGGTAAGACAGTAAATAAAGATCATAGAGAACAGCTCTTTCATGTGAAAAGAATTATTAATTCCAGCATCGTCACCAGATTTCCCCGTTTCCTTGCAAAGCACTCATTTCTCTACTCTCTGTGCTCAGTGGCCAAGCTCTTTGAAAGCCTGAAGCCAGTGGAAGGAAGCAGATTTTTACAGATACATCCTGTCCGCTCTGGGCGCACTGTCCTGGCCCCGGGCTCTGGTCCTGTTTGTGGCGGGGAGAGGATTTGGGCAACTCTGTCTCCACCCGCACAGGAACCCCAGGCTCCCTTTGGTCCAGCAACTAAGCTGCCTTGTATCCAGTGCTCTCTCCTCCCACACTTGGTGGGCCCTGGTCACTCATCTAAAAGTGACCAGGGTGGCCCAGCCAGCATGGCTCAGCGGTTGAGCGTCAATCTGTGAACCAGGAGGTCATGGTTCGACTCCTGGTCAGGGCACATACCCGGGTTGTAGGTTTGATCCCAAGTGTGGGGAGTGCAGGAGGCAGTTAATCAATGATTCTCTCTCATCATTGATGTTTTATCTCTCTCTCCCTCTCCTTCCTCTCTGAAATAAATAAAAATATATTCATTCATTCAATCAATCCATCTGACCAGGTGGCTCCCTGTGAAAAGTACTTCAGTGACTAGGAGAACTTTGACTCCGATTCTATCTCTGGCCCACAAATGACCCAGTCAAACGAGGCCATACTTCTGCTGGGCCTGGCCTTACGAAGAAGCAGTAAGGCTCATACCCTCTGGCTTACAAAAAAGACATAAAACGGTTTGCTTTGATGGCTATGCTTTACACGCCAAGAAAATGCCACTGAGCGCCAATGACCACGTGGGCCTAGGTGGGCATAGGCTTAGTTCCTGATCCCTGCACGCAGGGACCCAGTCTGCATTGTAGTCGCTGTTTGGAGGTTGACTGTGCAGGACACAAGAAATGAAAGCCCTGTCAGCAAAGAAAAAGTCTTTGAGGGGACAAAGTCTCGGAGGAGTGAGTCCCTGGGGACCACCAACAGTTCTTAGAACTCCTTCACCTGCTGCAGAGGTTCTCCAGGGGTGGCTCCTGACCCCGGCATCACCTTGAACTTGTCAGAGATGCACATTTCAGGACCCACCCCAGACCCACTGGATCAGCCTCTCCATGATTCTGATTCCTGCTGAAGTTTTGGAACCAGGACCTCACGCGTAGAGCAAATGATGGGTGTATAAAAACGAGACCAAAACAAATGATGAATGAATGAAAAGTTTCAGCGTTACTCAAGCACTGCCCAGTATACCCAGCTCCCAGGTAATGGCTGAAAGACATTACAGTGTCCCCCTTCCTGTCCAATGGGTGTTGGGGTATAAACTGCCATGATCTGGGTGTGGCCTCTGCCTCCTGACTCACACCCCTCCATGGGATATTTTTCTGTGAGCTGCACCAGGCTCTCGCTGGCCTCCATAGCTTTGAACGTGCAATCTCCTATGGCTGGAATTTTTCCCTTTTCTCTTCCCCAACACCCTACTCTTCTGTTTGTGCCACTAAACCCTACATCTGGTTTGGGCTTCGGGGTAGAAGTCACCTCCTCCAGGAAGCCTCCTCCCTGGCAGGTACCCGGAGCATCCCTCCCTGTGTGCACTGTCTCACCCACTCGCTGGCACTCAAGCTCTGGAGCCAGGGGACTCAGTTACCGACTCACAGCCACGGCTCCAGCACCTGCAACAGTGCCTGCTGAACTGTTTAATCAAGCAATCAATTGTAACTATAAAATAATCTGGGTTTTTTTGTAATAGGTAATATATACCTATTTTAATTTATTTAATTTTTATTGATTTTTAGAGGGAGGAACATTGATTTTGTTGTTCCATTTATTTCTTGGTTGATTCTTGAATGTGCCCTGACTGGGGATTGAGCCTGCAATCTTGGCATACTGGGACAATGCTCTAACCAACTGAGCTATCCAATCAGGGCTTTCATTTATTATTGATTGATTTCATTGACTTAGACAAGGGTAATTGACTATTAGCCTAGAAATGAGGCCTGTGGATATAAAAAATAATTCAGCATTTTCTTCCTTAATAGAAACTGCCCCTGCTCAGTGTTTTTTTCTTTTCTCTTTCTCTCTCTCTCTCTCTCTTTTTTTTTTTTAAAAACCACATACACACTCCTAAATATTTGGTCCCTGGCTGACACTGCCTCCTCCAAAAGCCAGTGTGTGAAGGCCTACGCCCCTGCAACTTGCCCAGGCAGAAGAAAAATGAGATGGAATATTAGATTTCCAGTAAATAGAGAACAGTGCGTAGGAAGATCCAAGACCACAAGGGCTCCCCCTCCTTCGGATTTGCACTCTCCAACAACTGTAATTTGTGCCAGCTTGATTGGAACCATTCAAGGAGTCCTGGATGGCCACCAAACAGCACAGCCCCGAGCTCTGGACCAAAGCCCATCGGTGCCCCTAGAGCAGCAAGGGCCAGAATGCCACCTTGGAGAAGCCCATCATGCTGCCAGGACCCCAGCGAGTTTCATGAGCTGCTGTGTCTCACTGAGCCAGAGCGCTGTACTCATGACCCAGCCAGGTTGCAACAGGTCTATCTGTGAGCTGATGGGAGCCAGCCCACACGGGGCCATCTCTGTGGACACCCCGCCCCGGGTTTCTTTGACACTGGGGAGCTCTGGGACCCTATTGCGTTCCCGGACTGTCCAAAGGACAACCTGAAACCACAGGGCTCAGGCCTGTCCTCGTGAGTGCCCCTAGACTCGCTGGCGATGTGGCCGGAGGAAGTGGGCTCCTTGGTCATTCCATGTGGATTTCACAAGACAAACCTCCTCCAGCAACATGAGCCACATGTTGGGGACACTATTCTATTTCACAATGAAAACCATGGAAGTTCTGAGGTGTTAGATCCCTTTCCTGTGGCCACCGCCACTTACTCCCCAACTTAGTAATTAGACATTTATAATTTACGAAGTGATTCCTCCTCACCCCCATGTCTAGTACCCATCCACAAGACACCATACATAGTTATTACAATATTATGGACTATATTCCCTATGCTGTATTTTACATCCCCGTGACTATTTTGTAAATACTAATTTGTACTTATTAATCCCTTCACCTTTCTCACTCAGCCCCCTTCCCATCAGGCAACAAAATAATCTATATATATAAAAGCCTAAGCGACCTTTCAACCCTTCAACCGGTAGCTATGATGCGCAATGACCACCAGGGGGCAGATGCTCAACACACAGGCATGGAAACATGGAATAGACTGGTTAATCTCAGAGGGAAGGGGGGATGGGGGAGGGCGGGAAGAGATTAACCAAAGATCTTATATGCATACTAGAGGCCTGGTGCACAGATTCATGCACTGGTGGGGTCCCTTGGCTTGGCCTGTGGGGCTCGGGATGAAACTGTCTCTCTGACATCCCCCCAGGGGTCCTGGATTGCAAGAGGGTGCAGGCCAGGCTGAGGGACCCCACCGGTGCACGAATCCATGCACCGGACCTCTGGTATTAATAATAAAACTGCTTTTGACTGAGTATCTACCATATGCCAGGCCTGGAGTCCATACCACATGGAGTGCCTCCTGCAATCCTCACCACAAATCTCAGGGCACTGTGGTCCTCTCATCACTCCCTTTGACCCACGGGGCATCTGGGCTTTCCCAGGTGAACTAGCCTGCCCATCAGCACTCTCAACTTGGACATGGAAGAGCTCAGAAGTTATCTCAGGTTCCCAAGTCTGCTCGACAACTATGCCACACTCATTTTGTACCACTCTACCCATAGCTTTGTTAAAAAATATTTTTACTTCATTAGTTCGTATTTTTTCCTGTTTAGTTATTCAACATATATCTTTTGAGAACCAGAGAACATGTCATGCACCACCTTAGGTGCTGGGTATATAAAATGAATGAAACTTAGGGGCTTCAAGGAGGCTACAGCTTTGTGGTGATAGAGATTTTTTAAAAGCAGACATTTACAACACATTTTTAATGCCTAGGACGATAAGGGAAGTACAGAGTGCCATGGGACCTCGTAGTAGGGACAGGTAATGCAGACTTGGTGGAGTTACGTCAAATGATACAGAATGATAAATTTAAAATGGTTGGGGGGAGGGGAAAGCAAAGTGCTCATATTTCACTTTCTGTCAATATTTAATGGACAACAAAACTAAAGATAAGCCAAAATTGATTTCTATGTAAAGTTGTGGTCTATTGCTGTGTAACAGGTTTAGTGGCCTTAATAATAAATTTAGTGGCGTAAAACAACACACTCTTATGTTAGTTTCTGTGGATCAGGAGTCCAAGCATGGCCTCTACTCTGGGATTCAGAGGCTGCAATAAAGGTGTGGGCTGGGGCTGTGATCTCATCTGAACCTCGACTGGGGAAGATCTGCTTCCCAGCTCATATAGTTGCTGGCAGAACACCCATCAATTTCTGAAAGTGTCAGTCACTTTAGTCTCCTTTCTGGTCTTCACACAGGCCACACCCTTTCCAACATCAGGCCTGCCCTTCTGCCTGCCCCAGACAGGCCTCCTCACCAGTCCTTCCCATGTACAGTGAGTTGCACTCAAAGGTGTACTCATGAAGGCTTTTGCTGTCCACCTAATTCAAAGTTGGCTGCCGCCAGCCCACCTATCACATCACCGCATGACCCCTCACAGTTGGCAGTGACCTTGTTTCTTAATTAGAGTTGTCTACCCACCCTAGACTGCGAGTTCCCAGAGGAAGAGCTTTTGTCTCCCTTGTTCAGTCCCAAATCGCCACACCTGCAATGGTACCTGTCACGTAACAAGTGTTCAGTTGGAAGTTGTCAAAGGAGCGCATTAAGTGGTTTTTTAAAATCCTCCTCTGAAAGCTCATGGCAGAAGCAGGGTATTAAAAACCTGAGTGGACAGCGTTGGACCCCGCTGTCACCCTGGCGGCTCTTGCCAAGTTCTCTGACAGAACCCGAAAGCAGGTGTGCTGTCAGGCTGGCTGCTCGGGCTCCATGGGTGGCCTGGAATGAGTCTCCTCACCTCTTGGTGCCCCCATTAGCTGTGAACAGTGGAATAAAATGAGGAAAACACTACTCCTGTCAGCCTCGCTCTCATGGATGAAAAGGGTTTTACACTCATAAATAATGAAAATGTAATGAAGTTACACAGACCGCCTCCTGCTTACTAAGAAGTAATCAAGAAGTCCCCTACGCAGCCAAGAGAGATGCTACAAAATAATTAGTGTTTTACCTGTGACAATGACACTTATTCAAATCTGTGTTTAAAAGCCTCATCTAATTGCATCCAAGAATGCAATTTTCTGAGGGGAAACACTGCAGGATTCTAGAAAGTTTATGCTGGAAATAAACTCTAAGCTAAAATTAAAACCAAACTGAAGTTACATTAACCTTGAGCCAGGCAGCTTAAGTAGTGAAGAGTTAACCTTGCCCAGAGAGAGGCTGGCCTTGGCCTTTGGTTCCTGGCGGGTGATCTGCATGCCCCTGGACCGTCTTAACAGGAGTGACATTTTTGCCTGGAGGCTCTGGCCCATTCTAACAATATGATTTATTATGGGGGCTCTGGCCCACATGGCAATAGTGCTAACATCCAGAGAGGTTGGAAATTAAAGGCATTAACACAACCTCCAGGAGGCGCTGGGAACTAAATGTCAACCACACAGGCAGCCCGAGATCAAGTCCCAGTAAAATCTCTGGACACCAAAGTCTCAGGTGAACATCCCTGATTGGAAATACCCCATGAACAGTGTCACCAGTGTAACCCGGGGGAGTGAACACTGTCCCTGACTCCACAGGAGACAGCGGGAGCCCCAGGTGTGGACCCCTCCTGGACTCCGCCCTGTGCGTCCCCTTGGATGTTCACCTGGATGCTTTCCCTATAACAGAGCATCATCATGAGTGGGGCAGTGTTCTGTGATTTCTGTGAGTCCTTCTAGAAAATCACCCTGAGTGTGGCTTTGGGAACACCTCCAAGTGGGTAATGTCAGAAGTGAGGGTGCGCTGTGCTCCCTCTAACGTTTGGGTTGGTTAATTGTACAGGTGACCTAAACTCTCCTCAAAGGTTAAAATAAATACAGTTTTCTTTGTTTCTTCTTTTTTAAAAGATGATGTTTATTTTTTTTTCCCATTGTTGACACTATAATAGATGTCTCCCACTTCAGCCCCTGGCCCCTCTCCCCCTGGCCATCACCACACTGTTGTCTGTGCCTATGGACTATGCATACATGCTCTTTGGCTATCTCTTCACCTTCTTTCATCAAGCTCCCCCAATCCCTTTCTCCTCTGACCTGTCAGTCTGTTCCATGCATACATGCCTCTTTTTGACATGAAAAAATTAAACATGAGAGGATGTGGGTCTTGGAAAAATGAATCCTCAAACATCCTCATATCCTTTCTCAGTGTATGTATGTCTTTTTTCCTGCTTTAGCCCCATGAAAATTAGGTTAACTAGCTAGGGCCCTTTCTGAGCTGAAATCCAGAAAGCTAGGAGGCAACTTAAGGCCTTCTTCTTGGGTTACTTTGGTGGATCAAACAGAGAGGAAACTGCCTGTGACTGAGGTAAAGAAGGATGAATGAATGGTTCAAGGGAAACCACAATAAGGCTTGGGTAGCAACTAGACAGAAGGCTCAGGGCAGAGACAAAGCAGAAGGACTGTGACCCCTCAGTGAGTGCTGAGTGATGCCAGGGCAGAGGGTTAGCTGGCCTTGGTAAGATCAGCCTGGCCTGGCTGGTATGGCTCAGCGGTTGAGCGTTCACCTATGAACCAGGAGGTCACGGTTCGATTCCCGGTCAGGGCACATGTCCAGGTTGTGGGCTTGATCCTCAGTGTAGGATGTGCAGGAGGCAGCTGATCAATGATTCTCTCTCATCATTGATGTTTCTATCTCTCTCCCTTTCCCTTCCTCTCTGAAATCAATAAAAATATATATTTTTAAAAATCAGCCTGTTGTTGGTCAGTTTTTCCTCCATGAGAGGGGCCAATTTGAGGTCCTAAGATCAACTGCAAGGGACCAATGTTGAAACATCTAGGGATCAAACTAGTGCATAAGAAGACGGCCAGGTCAAATATGAGCTGAGAAATAGAAGAGATCCTGGGATGTCCCAGCGGCTCAGAAGTGAACTGTGACAGGAAGAGGCAGATGCTGAGATGGGACTACCGTTGGCAGTCACAGCAGAAGACGCATGCAGTAAGGAGTAATGACAGTTCTTGGAGCATCGAAGGTGGACCAGAGGCTCTGCCTGCTCTGACTAGTCATTTCCCTGAAAGGACACAGACGGCTGCACTTCTGACTGTAAGTGTGTAACCAAGTGTGGGAATGAAGACTTAGGAGGGACTTGGAATTGGGGGTAGCAAAAGTCACCAGTGGCTCAGAGAGGACGGAGAGGGGACAGAGGCCAGAAAGGGAGGTGCGAAACATTTCCTGAGAGCCAACCTTCCAGGGTGATGCTGGTGAAATACAAAAGGGTAGGAAAGGCATTCCCCATTTCCCAGGGAACCTAGAATCCAATCCTAGGGAGACAGTGGTAGTGCAAACTAGTATGCATGCTAAATAATAATAAACACAATCAGCATATCGAAGAAACTAAAGAAACTTCTACAGAGTTCTAGATGAAACTTGTGTTGTACCTTCAGCTTAAATCCATATAGAAAACGAGGGCATCACAGGCAGGGAAATGACATGACCCAGAAACATACATGTGCATTGTATATTTAGATGCAGTGACAGAAGTTTAAGTAGGCCAGACGTTTAAGAGAGAGGGAGAGAGCACGCTAATGAGTAGGAATATTTTGAAATTTAAGGTTGGACACATAAGGGCTAAAGTCTAATAGGTGATACAACTGAGGTGTCTACTGCCACCTGGTGACAGCATACCTTCAGTACAGATTCAGAGTAACTACTCATCCTAAAACTCGAGTTGCTAAAGGAAAAATAAAAAGGAATGTCACGCATTAAAAAGAACATCTCATTTGATTTAGGGCCCTAGCTCTCATGACAATTTGGGATAAGCATTACAAGATGTAAACAGAAATGCTTCAGGTATGTTCTTTGAAGCAAGGGAAAACTGACTTGATTTTAATTATAGAACAGCAGTTATCGTTATGTAATTTTCCCATATACACACGAAAAGTCTGGACTCCTGGCCGGGATCTCTCCTTTTGCTTTATAATAAATGACTAGTTTCCTCTAAAGGAAAACACAAAGTGTGTCATCCACGAAGTCTGTGATCTCCTGGAAGGAAGCCACTGGCCACCTGGGAACCAGTATATCCAGCCTTATTATGCTCTCCGAGGTCCAATGTTCTCCTGCACCACCTCCCACCTCCGCCTCCCACCTTCCACTTCCCACCACCCACCTTCCACCTCCCACCTCCGCCACCCACCTTCCACTTCCCACCACCCACCTTCCACCTCCCACCTCAGCCTCCCACCTTCCACTTCTCACCACCCACCTTCCACCTCCCACGTCCACCTCCCAGCACCTCCGCAGGAAGAACACATGTGCGAATCCTCTGGCATTCCTTCAATTCCTTACAGCTGTAAAACCACTGCATGGAAAGAAAGGAACATTTCCTAGACTGGGAGTCCCCAGACACTTTCCCAAAACCAACAAGTGAAGAGTACTTTTGCCCGGTGAACTACGCTGCATTAAGGGGAGTGGAGATAGGAAAGCGTCCTCAATGACTGTGAACTGTACAAGTGTGGGCTTCACAGCAGTTCACGTTCATTCTTTGGACTTCTGTGAACTCTGTGCCTGCCCTGACTTAAAGGTCCTGCTTGGCTGGCAGGATACAATTACCCGCAATGATTTCATCTAAGGTTTGAGTCTGAGTTAAGGAAAAATCCCCCTTTTGGTGTTTCATCCAAGAGCCCCAAATATTTGAGGTCTGCTCCTTCCCTGGTGTGTTGCAGAGAGCCCAGCCCATCTCCTGGCCTCTCTCTGCCCGCAGCTGCCCGGTGCTGGCCTGGTCAGTGTGGCCTCAGTCAGCATGGGCAGTGGATTTGATATCAGCTGTTGGAATCTCAAGGGAGCCTTGGTGGTGGGGTCTGCCTATTCCTCGTGGAGTTCTCAGTGGGCATGGGAGACACAAGCAGAGAAGACAACCGAGGCTGGGAGAGGGGGTGCAAGTAAGGAATGAGAAAGGAGACGCGATCACACACTCAACACATTCCTTTTGGGAGAGCCGCTGCTTCAATCCAAATGTGATTCCAATGATCCCACATCAATGTTTCCATACTATCCGGCTTCTCTATCTACTGGAATTTGCTCCATAACACACCAGTGAAGGATAACACAAACAACTATTAGAGGATTTAATGACAAGTCAATTAGCAACTCTAGGACTTAACACATGTTACTAGGTAACTAGTTAAAAATGTAATATGATTCATAATTAAATTATTTTGCACCCAAACAGATTCAATTAGATAGTTATAGCAAATTTTGCTGATCACAAAGACTTTAGTTAAGTATTCATTTTCATGCCAAATGAGGCCATGATGGATGAACCACATTTGTAACAAAACAAATCAGCAAAGCTTAAAAAGGTTCCCAAAAGAGGCTGTAAGTGACTTTGTTCTCCACCTTTTTCTTTTGATTCTGCTGACACTGCCCTGCTCTCATCCGCCTCCGGCCTGCTCTCTCCTTGAGACCAAACACCATGCCTTCAATTAAGTTGCAGCGTTCTGATGCAGCGATATTTGAAGCTGATGTTGACATTGCCAAATAATCCGTGACTATCAAGACCATGTTAGAAGAGCTGGGAATGGATGATGAAGGCGATGATGACCCAGTTCCTCTACCCAATGGTGATGCAGCAATACTTATAAAAGGTCATTCAGAGGTGCACCCACCACAAGGATGACCCTCCTCCTCCTGAGGGTGATGAGAACAAAGAAAAGCGAACAGATGATATCCCAGTTTGGGACCAAGAATTCCTCAAAGTTGATCAAGGAACACTTTTTGAATTTATTCTGACTGCAAACTATTTAGACATCAAAGGTTTGCCTGATGTTATATGCAAGACTATTGCCAATATGATCAAGGGGCAAACCCTGGAGAGATTCGCAAGCCCTTCAATATCAAAAATGACTTCACTGAAGAAGAGGAAGCCCAGGTAAGCAAAGAGAACCAGTGGTGTGAAGGGAAGTGAAAAGTTGTGCCTGACGCTACAACACTGTAAGGATTGTTCCAAATACTAGTTGCCCTGCTCTGTTTATAATTGTTAATATTAGACAAACACTAGACAAATGCAGCAGCAAATCAATTGTATTCGCAGAATATTATCCTCATTGCATGTGTAGTTTGGGTACAGATTCCAAACCTATGGCTGAGTTTCTTCCAGTGTGATCAAAAGTATCTTTTTTCTTTGCTCTGAATGAAACTGAATTGTGCGTTCGCTATAGAAAAAAGAAAGGTTCCCAAAAGAAAAAAAAGGGGGGGGGGCCGTGGTTGGTTAATATGTAGTCATTTTTTATTCATTTACAAAGCTCTTCAAGTACTTAGACAATGGATGGTATATTAAAAATATTGAATTGGGTGGGAGACCAAAATAAAATAAGAGTTTTAAATCCTAGACATCTCACAAGTAAAGTTTAATTCATAGAAATTAGAATTATTTTGACCTTATAAGAAGAGCTATCTCATATTTATAGTAGAACTGGCCCCTGGGAATTTGTCATAATGATTCAGAAAATGCCAAAGAAGTAACATTTCCTCAGACAGATTACTTTGCTGCCTCCCTTCTTGATGTTACAAACATAGTCGTGCTCATGCTTGGAAGGGTGACTCTGTACGTTATGAGACTTTGTTCTTTGTCCTTAAAGGAAAGTACAGATATTTCTTTGGAGGATGAGGGGAAAATTGAAGGAAAGAAGTTTGTATTCGGTTGATGTGTATGCCCACCCATGATATCAAGGCAGACCTGTTTGGTTCTGTGACGACCCATAAAAAAGCTCACAGCCACGGTCATGACTGTGCTTTCAGGTTCGTTCCAGCAATTGCACCAGCAACATAAAACACACAGGCAAAAGCGTCCAGGTGTGGAATATCATGGGGTTGCTATTTTCTTCTTTATTCTTTCCAACATGACTTCACTGTTGTACAGTGAACACCTGCTATTCTTCTTATGAAACAAAAACAACAAAAAATCTTTAAAGGACTGCAATGCAGCCTTCTCTTACACTATCGCAGTCAGTGTCACGGAAGACATATGGTTCATTTTAAAACTGTTCCACAAACTCATCAGTGAGAATCCATCTAATCAGTTCTCCACAACGAGAGAGGAGAAATGATCAAAAATCAGAAAGATAAGTGGCTGAGACAGGGGCCAGATTCTCCATAGAGAAGAGGGGACACAAGACAACAAAAGTCTTTCCATCTATCATGTGACAAGGCGGCACTGCCCACTGACCCCAGTCCTCGGAGGAGCAATCTCACCCACCGGGTAGTTACTGTCACACCTATCTATAGGTACAGAATCTGAAACTCAGCCCCAGCTGGTTTGGCTCAATGGACAGAGCGTTGGCCTGTGGACTGAAGGGTTCTGGGTTCGATTCCAGTCAAGGGCACATGTGGGTTGTGGGTTTGATCCACAGTAGGGGGTGTGCAGGAGGCAGCCTATCAATGATTCTCTCTCATCATTGATGTTTCTATCTCTCTCTCCCTCTCCTTTCCTCTCTGAAATCAATAAAAACATTTAAAAAAAAAAAAAAAAAGAATCTGAAACTCAGCTAGCTGCCAGGGCCACACGGCTAGACGGTGGTAGAGTTGAGATGAGGTTCAGCTTGGCATCACCCAAGGTGTTCTCTGTCCACGCCTCCCTAAGCTTTGGTCCTCCCTGGAGATCCCCTGAGAACAAAATTGCCTTCCCACATTGTCCAAGTTTATTTCCTTTCTTTTGCCACATGTGTGCTTGGCAGAAGAGAAGAAACTAAGGTTCTCCCCTCACTTGAAAACACATGAAGACGCATCCCTGGGTTGGGGAGTGAGATGCCCAGCAGGGCGATTGACAGGCAGGGTCTCCAGCTCTCCCCTCCTGAGAATGGTTTTTGACACATTCCTGCCTCTTCCAGGAAGGGGTGGCTGACTGTGGGAGGGTGCTCTGCCACCACACCATGCATGCCGAGCACGAGCCCATCTCCCACACACCCTATCCTCCAACCTCCGTGCACAATTATCCCCGGAGAGTTCTCATGAGCACCCAAACTTCATGCACCAGGCCCCTTATACAACCCAGTGGCCCCACTGTGCTGCTGTGGCCGCTATGGCAGCGTTTAGAGACAGAAGGCGAGCATCTGCCTGGCCACCTAGCATTCCAATGGTCTCTGTTCATGTCAAAGTTGTTTCTCACAGCTTCTGCCAAGGTGTTCATCATATTCCTGTTTGCAGTCCAGGGATCATAATACAAAATAAATCACCAAAGGGGAAAAAATAGAATTGCAAAAAAAAAAAAAAGGAACTAATCTCTGCAGGCCTGCTCTCCAATTTTTGTTTTCAACACATTCTTTGGACATGGGATGAAGACCAAAAGTGTAGACTGCTGGGCCCCGGGAGAAGCATAGCCTTTCATTCTATTTTAGACAGACAAGGACCCAATCAAACTCTATTCCTCAGGTAGGGAGCTTCCAAAAGAGGACTTACACTTGTCAATCATTTAATTAACAGAGGAAATGACAGCAGCCAACAACTATAGAATATGTACTATGTGTGGGCACTGGGCTGTGCATATGCATTTATGTTCATAATCTCACTGAACCTGAATGACAACTCTTCAAGGTAGCTTCTTTATTATCCCCAGCTTACAGATAAGAAGAATTTGGTCTAAGAGCTTAGATGACTGCTCAGGTGTAGAGCTGGGCTAGACTTTTCGCCCTGGGAGACCGCACAGTTCCTAATTGCTATGCTCTACTGCTTCCCATCAGACCTTCAAGTGATGGGCATTAGATTCCAAATAAAACCCAGGTTGCCTGTCTAGCTGCTTACCTCACTCCAAAGTCTAACATTAAGAGTCTAGCTGCTTACCTCACTCCAAAGTCTAACATTAAGATCTTTCCATTTCATTAGGCAGGAGGTGGGCTCAATGTAGGGGAGGAGAAGGGGAATCCAGAGGATTCAAATTATAACAGGAAAATGGATTGAAAGAGCTAAACGTATGTGTTGCAGCCAAATGGTTTGGCAGATGCAGCCATGTTCAGGGATTTGTGATGACAGGGACAGTCCTTTTTCCACCCCTCTTTGAGCTGCCTTTATATAACTTTATCTTTTATGTCCAAAGATCAAACAAAAAAGATCACATTTAATGAGAACTAGGGGAAATAAACTGGTGGCAATTAAAGAGTAAAAATAACTTCTCTGTGGCTTCAGACCACAGGCGTTTGCTCATTTTAAGAGGCACAGGCAAATCACTTAAGGCCTTTTAGGCTGAGTTGGTCTCACGTTTCCTCCCACACCCATGGTGATTAAAGTTACAGGCAGTCATAGCTCTTGAGCCCATGGAATTGTGTAGTAAGTAGAAGTACAATCAGGCCAAACTCATCAACTCACAAAAGCAACTTGTAACACGGAAGTCAAATGCAAGTCTCCTGTGTAACTGGTTGCTTTGTGTGGAAGGGGATTAATAAGAGTTAGAAAAGGTCAATGAGTAGTTATTTCCAAGTCAAACCAGGAAACATACTCTCGAAGAGAGGCCTTCCTTCCTTCCTTCACCCTCAAGTTCTGATTCCACTCTCCCTGACTCTGGACACCTAGCTGGCCAAGATCCAAGGAGTCATCACTTCACTGCCCTGTTTTCCACATGCAAATCAGCTTTGGTCTAGACAACAAGGCAGACCTGAACTCTTCCTCAGACTTAGAATAACCAAGTTCATTCAAACTCCCACAGGCAGCCAGAGGGATTTGAGATTCCCACCTCTGCCCTATACCACTGTGGCTTAGACCAGAACTTGGGAAGTACTCATTGATCTTCGAGTAAAGCAAACACCTGGTGAAATCTTGGGTGTCACCAGCTTTCCGATGACTCTGTAGACACTCAAAAACAGAATAACCTATAGGGTATTACTCTGAAATACACCCTGAAATTTCCTAATTTGAGATATAATGGGGGACTGACTCAAGATGAAATCAGCTGCCAAACAGAAAGACGTAGGAGTGTTTACCCTGTACTTTGGGAGCCCTTGTTCTGTACACCAAGAGATTTGACACACTCCACATCAAGGTCAAGTCTATCCTTGGTCTGTAACCCAATCCCATCCCCCAGAGCACTGCACTTACCGGTAGAAAGTAGCATAGTCCACTGTTGAGTGGCAGCTCTGAAACTCCCAGGACTTGAGTTTCTGGCATTCTCGATGGGCTCGGAGCTTTACCTTCACGGTCCCTTGACACAGTTCAGGCACTGGCTTTCTGCGGGGTCTGTTGCAGAACTCATTGGACTCCACCCTCCAGGACTCAGCAAAGTCATCCACATCAAACTTGAAGTTTCCATCTCCACCAATTAAGTCATCACGCTTATGTCCATTGTAGTTGCCACAGAGACCACAAAGTTTGCCCTTGAGATGAGGGGCAGCCATGACTTCTACAAAACTGTCTCCATCCCAGGATATTTCCAAACCTAGAGGGAAAATAGAAAAGGGGATCAACCACTCTTGAATCCGTATCAATAATTCCCAAGTGTATACATCCTTATACAGCACATATGACCATCCCCTAACAAGGAATACTAAGGGTTGGTCCACATTCTTGGTTACCTTTCATCCTGGCAATATTAAATGTCATGTGAAATTACACAAATCAATTATTTGTTAGGGCTTAGAATTTTTAAACTATACATGGTTTGCCCTTATAATGATATCTTATGTATCCTGGTTTGACTTGTAAATAACTACTCCTTGACCATGTTATTCTAGGGCAGTGGTCGGCAAACTGTGGCT
>NW_005359881.1:1900305-1921336 GCF_000412655.1 Myotis brandtii
TGGTATTTTGTGGAAGAGCCACACTCAAGGGGCCAAAGAGCCGCATGTGGCTCGCGAGCCGCAGTTTGTCGACCACAGTTTCTAGGGTATATATTTTTGCCCTTTTCCAGAGGAATTGTGTTGGCCCAAATCATGATTTCACTTGTCTGATGATTACTCTAATGCAAAAATGCAAAGATGACAAAAAATGATAATTTTTAATGTATTTTTTCTTTATCTCCAAATCCCCCATATGATTACACCAAATACCAAGTGAAAAATTTCAAATTATTTGCTATAGTGACTGTAGTAAAGCAATAAATGTATAGCTTCTGAATACATCCTCTTCAAAGGGCGGCTTCGGCATTGGAGGAATTGGGGGCTACCAGGCCATAGACAAAAATTCCCCCGGTGCTGCAGAGAATCAACAGGACAGCACAGTCTTCTTTAGCATGGGAACAATCTTCACTCCAGAAGGTAGAGAACATGGGTCCCCCTTTTTTGAAAATATGTTTTTATTGATTTTAGAGAAAGAGGAAGGGAGAAGGATAGAGAGGAAAAAACATCTATGAGAAAGAAATATCGATCAACTGCCCCCTGCACGCCCTCTACTGGGGATCGAGCCAGCAACCTGGCATGTTATCTGTCCGGGAATCAAACAGGTAACCTCTTGGTTCATGGGTTGACACTCAACTACTGAAACACTGGCCAGACCATAGACTTGGTTTGCTGAACTGACCATCTAAAACATTGAATGGTTTTTCTGAGAACATTCATGTTTCTCCAGAAATGCTTGCCCAAGGCTTCCAGGAGCCACTCCAGCCAATGAAAGGTGGATTTTCTGTGTCACATAGAACATCCAGATTATGCCGTCACAGGTGGTACAGCCACATGTTGCCCTGTTACACACACAGATCAGTGTGACTAGAAGGTAAGGAAGGAATGTCCTCATTCCCATCCTGATCTTGTGTAAGGAGACACCGTCCCCAGAGAAGGGAAAGGCCTTAATGAAAAGCCTTTTGAGGCCCTGGCCAGTGTGGCTCAGTTGGTTGAGCATCATCCCATGTACAAAAGCTCATCAGTTCGATTCCTGGGCAGGGCACATGCCCAGGTTGTGGGCTCAATACCTGGTAGGGGTGCATGTGGGAGGCAACTAATTGATGTTTCTCTCTCATATTGATGTTTTTCTCTCTCTCCTTCTCCTTTCCTGTCTCTCTAAATATCAACAAAAACTTATTTTTAAAAAGCCTTTTGAGGTTCAATGCAAAGTAAATAGCAAGCTCTTCTAGTCAAAGAAGGTTTCTTTTGGTCACAAATATGTGTTAGATGTGTTTCCTACTGTTCTGGTAATACCCTGGCAGTGCCTGAGCCCCCAGTGAATTTTTGGACTAGAAAACCAATGAATGCAAGAGAGCCACCTGGGGCATGACCACCCAGGGAACATCTACAACAGGTCAATGTGCACGTCTGCTCTGGGACTTCTCCTTTTTCACTGCCACTTTCTCCTAAGAGTGACAACCCACACACAAAAAAGCTCTTTTTAATAGGAAAAAAAAGTCTCCCCGTGTGTTTTTTAATCTTACTCTCTTGGGTTTTTTACAAAAACTAGTCTTTCCTTGAGCCAGTTCTGAGCATCTGGAAAGAGCAACATGCCTCTCTTCCTGAAAGATCCTGCCTTTGCTCTTGGAGTATCAAATGAGGCTGATGAGCAAATGTTCAAAAGATGCCCTGAAGTTTGGGAATAAGGTAGTGATGGGAAAGGAGGCGGAAGGGAAAGGATCTTGCTTGGGTATAAAAATTGGCATAAGGAACATCAAAGTGAGATCAGTAAAACACCGAGAAGTAAGGTTCTAAAGCCAATATTCCCTATGTTTGGACGTGGGCCATGAGGAGAGAAGGCTGGCCAAATAGCATTCCTGTGAGGAGGCCACATAACCGCCACAAGAAAGAGTTACAGATCTGCTTTAGGGAGAGTTATTGGTAGAATAAACCAGTGGTCTAAAACTGGATATCTCAAGAAATAAACAGAAAAGCCCATATGTAAATCACTGTATGGTAAATTAAAGGAATGGATGCATTCTTAGTTCACAACAAATGGTAGAAAAGCTTTTTGGGTTGAAATAAAAGCTGAGTTCAGAAAAGCAGTGAAGTAGAGTTAGGTGAAGAAGCAAGAGAGATGATCCTAAGAAAGTCTCTCTTGGAAGAAATCTGATGAGGAGAAGACAGTGATAGGACAAGGCGAGTAGAGAAGGGACACACTGCTAGAATTCCACGTGCTGGGCTGACCTCCCATGTGGATCTCTGAGAAGATGGTGTCAACTCTGACAACCACAACTATCGGATACGCTAATTTATATGTGTACATACCCCATCATCTAGCACAGTATCTGGCACATAGTGTATACTGACTAAATGAATGAATTGCCCTGTAAATTGATATATCATGCGAAGCCAAGGAAATTGTGAATTTCATGCTGGTTAAGGCACTGAAATAACAATTTTGAGAAAAGACAAGCAAACTATAATATGATTTGTAATACACTCTCTACGGTATAGAGGAAACTTGACCTTACAAGCCTGTAGCCAGGCAGCTGCCCAGCAAGAGAAATGAGGGGGGAAATCAGTTTCACCCACACTCTAACTTTTACAGCACAATTCCAAGACTATTCTGTGCTGCAAAATTTTCCAAACTACAAATCTTTTTCCTAGACAGCAGGCAAACACTCTTCTTCCGAGTGCCACAATGATTGAGAATTTCTATCCAAAGAAGCTCCAACATCACTACTGACAATAACATAATAAATTTGAGACTTTGGCAACTAAATTCATGGGAATTCAACTCACAGTGAACAAGGCGGTCATTGTGTTCTTTCTCTGCAATGGACTGGTGGTCTGTGCAGGCCTGGGGAGACCCACTGTGTTCTCAGTAAACTCTTCTTAAAACTCTTACCATCTCACTCATAAAACATGGTCCCCAAAGTAAGAGCATACTTTGTAATTCGCTTTCTTTTCCTCCTCTTTTCTTTATTACAATAAAAGGATTTTCATGGGCCAATGCTAGCTTTCATATTCTGAAGGGATATATTATTCAACTACCGATGCCTTTGTCTCTTGCTGTATTGTATACATATGTGTTGGCATGATTTTTTTTTTTTACTCTCTACATTAGTAAAATCTATTAAAACTAGATTACAGTAGTGACAGGCAAAAAAACCCTAACAAGTTGTAATTGAAGAGATTGCTCTTCCAAAAGATATTTTAAATAAGCATCTTAGGAGATGAAATATCATGGAAGTGTGGGCTGGGGTTCATCTTTTCTGCAGCTGGGATGAGTTTCCTAATTCTCTTGCTGGAAACCGGGTAGAAACCACTGGCAGAGTCAGAAGGCTGGAGCTGAAGCACATATCCCATCCAGGGATGAGCAGCGGCCGCATTCCTTCCGCTGTATGAACGGCCTTCCAACTTTCCCTCCTCACCAGTGCGTGTTTTACTAACTTGTTCTTCATCCTTCAAACATGTGACCTAGTTCCAGACCCCTAGTTTGGGGGATTTCCTGGGGGTGGGGGGTGGGGGCAGATATGGGGAGTTGTTCTTTTATTTCATGGTTGTTTTTGTTTTTTCTGCTTTGTTTTGTTTTTTTATGTTGTTATTGTTGCTTTTGTTGTTATCCATTAAAGGAGAGAGGAGGTGGGAAATCAACAGACATACCAGAGAGGTGCTTAAAAATGGATGCTTTTCTGTTCAGTTTACATCAAAAGAAAAACAATTAAAATATGTATTTTTCAGGTCCAAGTGTAGAACTCTTGATGAACCCGGAAACAAAGTTAAATAAAAAGCCACACTCACATGTGCTAATGCCTTTCAGGTGGGTCTGCTGTAACTCTTTCAGGTAGAGCTGATGACACGAACAGATGGCAGAAAGGAAATATTTTTAAATTATCTGCCAAGTGCCGAGAGTGGGGTGGGGGAAGTGACAGGATGGGCAGTGCTTTCTTAAGCTACCGAGCGTTGCTCAGAGCCCTGTGTACGACCCCGATGTTACCAGGAAAGCAGCTACCACCGAATTCCACCCCAGTGACGGACCACAGTGCTCCCTGCAGGTGATCCCGTCCTGAAATGCTGAGTCCATAAACCACAGGGGCAAAGTCATGTCTCCCATTTCCCCTTCCTCCAGCTGCAGGCTTGATTTAAGCTGTTACACTAAAGAAAGTACCCTTTGATCATATGAGATTATGAAACTGGAAAAAAAAATGATGGAAGAAGAACCCTCAAAGGATATTTTAAACAGACAATCAATAGGTGATAAAAAACAAAATATCCCTAAGGGGTAGTACAAACTGAGGGTGGTCAACCAGAATGGAAAAGACTCTTGTCTGGAAATGCAATTGTCCCATTCAAAGGGTAGTGTCATCGCCAGTTGAATGCCCAGAGGAATACAGCTCTTCCCCAGGAAGCAGAGAGCCTGTGAGCTTCACGGCTCCAAGAAACTGTTCAGCTGAGTATGAAGGGAACCACATAAATTACTTGAATCCTCAGATGGAAAAATTAATGAAACTGGCAAACGAAGTTCACGGCCTAGAAGAGTTAGATTCACTAATCAAATTATGGTGCCTATGATGTATTATTATTTTCTTAGCAGCCTCATCCTTGTGCTCACTTTTACAATGTGGACTCCTTACAAAGAGCACACTTATTCCATAAGGTGCCGCCAGCTGGGAACAGAGCGGTGTGGAACCTCCTAGCTGTTAGCAATCTTTGAGCATCCAGCATCCATGGGAGAATTGGGTTGTGGGTGACTAATAATTTCCATATCAGTAGAACCCACTGTGTTCAGCTGGCTGGCGCACAGATAGGCCAGGCGCTTCTCATTAGTGCTGTTTACTCATGTGTCACTGGCACATTTTATAGGGACCCACCAACTGCTGCCTCCTTTGAGGGAATGAGCCGAGGCCTCTATCTGAAGAGGGGCCTGTCATTTGCATCCGACAGCAGGTGGCTGTATTTTCTGAGCAGGACTCATCCCTCTAAAGTTGAATGAATGGAGCGCCGCACATCTGCCACACTCAAGGTCAAGCATGGGAATCTTTCCCCCTTTATAGGTTGTTGCAGCACATTAACAATGAACGTGCTCTCACTGGAACCATGCTGTCCTCTCTAAATAAAAGCTCTCTGGGCTTCTCCTTGGCTTGCTGCCTTGTTTAGTTAGGCTGGCATTCCATAGGCTAAATCAATTTATCAAACATATATTTGGCTTGAATTGAAACAGTTCACAGGGTTCTGGAGGTAGAGTAGAGCCAAACAGTCTCTATAGCCCCTCAAAAGTGCCTGCCCTGGCCAATGTTTCCCTTGTGGATCCATATTATCTAAAGCAGTGGTTCTCAACCTTCCTGATGCCGCGACCCTTTAATACAGTTCCTCATGTTGTGGTGACCCCCAACCATAAAATTATTTTCGTTGCTACTTCATAACTGCTATGTTGCTACTGTTAGGAATCGTAATGTAAATATCTGATATGCTATATGTGTTTTCCGATGGTCGCGACCCACAGGTTGAGAACCGCTGAAAGGAACTGGAACCCAATTGATGCTTTCACTTTGTTAAATTCTCATCAATGCAAAAAGCAAGACATACCCTGATTTCCTCAAGTATCACACTTAAACAAATAGCATAGGCCAGGAAATTATGCAAACTAACACCCAATTAACAAACAGTATGAATGAACTAAAGGTAGCATGAAAGGAACCACATGTGATATAACAAATGGTGTAAATGAGCTGAACTCATACTTCGGGGCCAATACTGAAGAACCGAATTCTGCTCCTAGGATGACTCTCTTAGGTAGCACATCACAGACAAAAATTTGCACCTCATTGAACCCATAGGAGTAACCTAGCAACGGTGAACCTAGCAACCACTGCTGGAGATGTAGCTAACCCTTCCAATGGAAAGGCAGAGTCCAGTGGGCCTCAGGCAACATGGGCTGCCGAGAAAGGGCCTCAGGGTCAGCTCCACATGCCCAAGGCCAGGGGAAGAGCTCTCAGCGAGCATCCCAAGGGTCCTCCAGCGGGAGCCAATGGTCCCAGCCATCAACCCCGTGAGCATCCTTCCTCAGGGACCAGAACGGACAGGGCTGCTGGTCACACAGCCCTGCCCCGGCACTGCATCTGCACACCCACACACTGCGGTTTCCTTTGGAGGACTCCCCCTCCTTGGACCCATGCTGACAAGGAAACACTCTCACAGATGTGAAACGGCACACTACTGACTCAGCTGGGAGGGACACTGACAATTCCAAGCTGGCCATCAGTGGCCTAAAATTAGCAACAAAACACAAGAAGAGGTTATGTGGGGAGCAGGCCTGCTGGTTGTGGAATGAGGATGGAAAGGCCCTGGGTGTCCAGGGGTTGCAAGACTGGTGGGACTGGCGTGGGATTGCAAGGCAGAGGGTGTGCCAACGTCTCCGGCTGTTCAGGGGCATCTTCAAGATCTGCTGCCTGCAGCTGGGCCACTTCCCTGCCTCTGGGTTTCCCTGAGCAGAGGGGGAGCCGGGTCCTGAGCGCTCAGGCGAAGCTGCTGTGCGGGTTGGAGAGGTGGAGGGCCACAGACACCCCGTGCTCCGGAAGCCCACCTGCTTTGGTCGTCACTTTCAGGAGGTAGCCGTCCAGGTCGATGTGGAAGTGCGCCGCCCGCCAGGGCAGCGCGATGCGCGAGCCGTTCCAGCGCACGGTCAGGTGCTGCTGGAGGCTCACGGTGCCCGTGCCCAGCACCAGGTCCACCGACTTGGTCCAGGAGAAGGAGCGGGTCCTGCGGGCATCGTTCTTCACCAGCACCTGGAAGGGCGAGGCAGGGGAGGAGCAGTCTTTCGTCAAAACGTACTGACACGTCCCCTGAAAGTTAAATGTCCGTCCGTCAAAAGTGTTGTAGTGGGGATCTCCGAATACCGTGCAAACGCCGGGCTCTGCGGATGGGCGAGAGACAAAAGCAGGGTCACAAACCGAGCGCAGGACTCAAGGGGAAATGGGGTGGGGGGCCTGCAGGAAACCTGGAAGGGGCACCCGCCTGGTAAGGGAGGGCCTGACAGAGATGCTCTAAGCAAAACCAACTTAACACAAAATAAAGTTTGGTGGGTTGGTGGTTTTAAAAGTCTGTGCCAAACCTCATAGGACATAGAATGTTCCTGGTGCTTCTTATTTATAACACTTGCGCGTTTTTAAAGCATCTCTGTTTTGGAGCCTTGATATGCATCCGTGTTCTTAATGTAAGGGTTGGAGAAATGGAACTAAGATAATTTTGTAAATAGAACTGGACTAATTTTATAACCCATATAAACAAGAACAAACATAAATAAATAAGAGGCAGCAAAATAAATGACAATATACCAACACAGTGTTATCTCCATCTAACTAATTAAAAAATTTGTAAACATGATAGTTTAAATGTTACTCGTGGTTTTAAACTAAAGCAGTATATTCAACACATATATTTACTAAAGACAAATAAATAGAATTGCCAGATACATGCTCAATACCGCAAGGAACCAGGTTCTGATAAAGTTAAGAGTCTCTATGTGTTTTATAGAAATACAAGGTTCTTATATTTTGATCTGAGTTAGATTAAAAAAACTAAGTCATAAAACCCATCATTTAGTAAATTTAACTAATTCCAATGAATTCACCACTTCAAAATACCTTTCATTCAAATACTTACAAGACCCAAGGAGAGTTTGACATTTTGGAGCATCTCAAAGATTTTTTATAGAAAATTAAATATTATTTATTTTTTTAAAACAAAATTTGACATTGATCTGTTCTCCATCTAAAGCTATTTTATCTGTTTTGACGGAAGCTTGTACAACAAGGAAATGAGGAATTCATTGAGAGAAATTAGCCCAAATGATGAAAGAACTATAACAAAAGGTACAATTTCCCGTCAACACCAGAACAGGTCAAAACTATGAGAATATGACATAAGCAATTGTTCTGAATACCTAAAAGTCAAGACATAGGCAGATGAATCAACAGATCCGATAGGACCCATGGGACTCACAGCTAACATTTGCTTTTCATGTCTAAAGTGTTTGGAGACTACGTTTGTTTTATGTTGTGATATGTTATTTCAAATGGCAATGTTATGTTACTCCATATAAATTATATGTATTTGGAACTTGGTAGATTAATTGTTCTAAGTTTTCCTTATCAATAGTTGATAGAAACTCAAAAAGAGAGTTTGGGGGATGTACAATAATTTCAGTAAACAAATATTTGGAGGTCTGTGTAAAAGACTATTTAGGGAGGCGGGTAAAAGAATGGGGAGGAGAGGCAGGCTCCACAAGGTCAGCAGCAATATTTGAATTCGCCTTCCATTTCTGTTTCTTTCTTACCCTTTTCTTGGTGGTTTTCTCCATTTGACTGCAATTTTGCTCATTTGTTGCTACGCCTTTACCTCACCCCCACCTTTCTGATTCTATATCCCCCCTCAACTAGTGTTCTCACCAATCTAATCACCTCATACAGCAATTTTTCAATCCTTTCTCCATGTGATTACTTTAGAAATTGTCTTATCATACACTTCCCTCACCCTCTAACAGTCTCTCCCTGGCATAAACATGGTGCTTTCTGGTTCACAGGGAGCAAGGCAGTTCTCCTGGGGACTCCCTGAGTGACATCAGGATAATTATAATTCACAGTTGATATTACCATGTGCCACACAAGGGCCTGACCACCCGATGCACCAAACTCAAGAGAAGGGCTTCTTTCAAGTTCTTAACTCCATACTTAGCAAGAAAACCCGAAACCCATCAAGGCTTTTGAGCTTGTAACGGATTGATCTCAGCTTGGAAAGGCCAGCGCATTACTGGATTCGAAATTATCCTTCGGAGAAATCCTCTCTCAGCTGTGCGCAGGCTCAGGGAACACCCGCCCTCTACCCAGAGTTCGCAGTGTCATCTTCTCCTGAACAGGAAGCAATCACGGCTTCTCCTGGTGTCCCGACAACAGTTGAGCAGCAAAATGATCGTTAACAAAAACAGTGACCGCTGCCATTTTCTGAGAATTCTGTACATGCCCTATGTTCTCTATGCCTGCTGATCATGAATATACTACAGGAAAGAAGTATTTAGATGGTCTCCTAACATTAAAACAACAGCTGAGCACTTGGTAGCAAATCCATAAAGTGAATTATTATCTGGTCATTAAAAAGTGTGTAAATAATGTTCATGATTGAAAAAATGCTTATCACATAGTAAGTGGAAAGTGAGAAACATAGTTCTATATTTTTAAAATATATATATATTTATTGATTTCAGAGAGGAAGGGGGAGAGAGAGAGAGAGAGAGAGAGAGAGAGAGAGAGAAACATCGATGATGAAAGAAAATCATTGATTGGCTGTCTTCTGCACGCCCTGTATTGGGGATTGAGCCTGCAACCTGGGAATACGCCTTTACTGGAAATCAAACCGTGACCTCCTGGTTCATAGGTTAATGCTGAAACTATGGAGCCACATCGGCTGGGCCAAAGTTCTATCTTGACTGTCTTAGAATAAATATAGAAACACACACACTAAAATTGTGAACAGTGGTTATTTCTTGGTGACAGTATCATGAGTGATACTTTTTCTTTCTTCCTTATGCCTTTCTGATTTTGTTTTAGTTGTTATATGTTTTTTAAAGAGTCAAAATATGGGTACCTGTAGATAAGGCCAATTATGTGACAAAGCAAATCCTCAAAAAAGAAACAGAAAATATACTGTGTTGAGTGGCCCTGGGGGAGCTTGAGCTGACTCAGAGCCGGGCAGAGAGCGATGAGGACATGGGAGACCGGCAAGGGAGGCCATGTGTGAGCAGGGCTGTCAGGAAAGCGATTTTTCAAGAGGCCCTCACTTGAGGAAGAGAAGGGTTTGGAGATCAGGATGATTTTTCTGGGTAACAGCAATATGGAAGGGGCCAACAAAATGTCATGACCGCAAAGATGCCTGAGAATTATGTGTCGCATTTGGGGACATTTGTAGCATGAGCTAAAATAATTTGGAAGCCTTGGCCCTCTTTCCTGGCACCTCACGGTCCCTATGCCAGGTCCTGCAGGGACAGCAGACACGTACACTGAAGAGTGACTGAAAGTGAGAACCCCAGGGTTGCACAAGTCTGCCGGGCTGAGAAGGAATAAGGCTATGGAGGCTCTTAGGGACACACACGAACATTGTATTCTCATCGAGTTTTCTTCCAGCAGATGCAGTGGAATGAGCTGCAATCCAGGATGTCCAGATGTCTGGTCATACTTTCTGGAGAGCTCGGGGTGATAGTTGGAGCTAAATAAGCAGACTCTTCTACAACTAACCTTGAGAATGTGTAAGTCAGAAGAAGAGGAAAATGCGAGTTTACCCTTGGTGGTACTTTTTTTTTTTAAGTCAAATCATCAAATGTTGTTTTTATTTGTTTGTCTTCAATATATGTATACAAGGGTCTAGGCAAAGATTAGAAGCATATAAATCTGAATATGAACAGTGTCATTTTTTCTCTTAGGTTATGGAATTATGGGTGACATTTATTTTCCTTTCTCACTTATGTGTATTTACATTATTTTATACATTTACATTCATGATTTAAAATGACTATGTACACTTTTGGAATAAGAACATTTGCTTTAAAAAATTAAAAACATTAGATTAGAACATATTACTTTGCTGTTAGATACTTTAATAAGATTGCTATGAGAATTAAGTCGACTACTTCTGAAAACATCATTCCAATGCTTTGCTTTAACGTCATCAAGTACATTTATTTCTGTCCTGGGTGTATTTATTCTAATGAAATGCCTTCCTTCTGAGAGTAGTGATTATTCTCAAAACATCCATCAAAGAAAATTAAGGGGAAATTATACAACTCCATGATATGGAGGGAGAAAGTAAGAGAAACTGAGTAGACTCCAAACCTCTTCCCCCAAAACACATAAAAAACAAACAAACAAACAAAAAACAAAATAACAGAAAAGCATAAGGAAGAAAAAAAAACCTATCACTCATGGTTCTGCCATCAAGAAATAACCACTGTTTATAATTGGGGGCGGGGGAGGGGGGAGTGTGTGTTTGTGTATTTTAACATAGTTAAGAATATCCTGTACTCGAAATTTTACTTCCTCTTCACCGAACATGTCACAAGATTTCCCCAGTCATTAAAATCACTTTGAAAACATAGAAAGTGATTTTCATTGTCCGTCCATTACTTCTGCAAAGAGAAAATTCTCTCCAACTCATCCTATCACACACCACCACGGATCAGTACATTTCCAGAGAAGTGTTCTAACCACGAGAAAATCTATCAAATTAAAAATAAATAAAAAAACAAAGGCTTTCAGCTTTCCTCACACAAATTGCAGGGACACTGGCCGTGTCGGACTCCAGGGTCCCTGGGTCATGCAGGGTCTCCTGGGAAGCCCAGATGGGGAAGAGTCCTCACGATGATGTCAAGTTTGAGTCAAGGACCAGGAAAGGGTGGGATTGGAAACACTGATCTTAACACAGACCCCAGGTTATGGGTCTCGGCTCCTCCTAAACAGGCTGTGTGTGACCTGGACTTTTCTATGCTCTGGACTAGCTCAGGTGCCACCTGGGGACCGGAGGGCCAACAGATGCCCCGCCAAGGATCACGTGCATCCCTACAAGTTTTACATCCTTGGCTTCTTACAAGAACTTAACTTTACTGTGTGAATGTGGCGAGAAAGGGATTGTGGCTCTCTTTCCACCAATCTATAATCCACCAGGTAGAGTTACACATCTACATACAAAATCTAATTTTTTAAAAAGCCGAAACTAATATTTAGTAGGTGCCTGAAACCAATATTTAAAGAAAGAGTCAAGTAGGGATATTGTTAAGAATGTAAATGTCTTTTTACATATTTTCTAGAACCCCAGATACTCACCAACTTCAAACAGAAGAGCAAAGAAAAGCATTCCTACCTTCAAGATCTAATCTAAGATAAATCTAACCCCTAAAGCCACGGCTGACATCCTAGGCCTCCCAACTGAGTGCCCCCCTTCCCCATCTCCCTCCTTCGCTCTGTAGTGGCCCGTGTCTGCCCCACACTTGACACTACCCAGCACAGAGTCCTTTAGTTTCCAGCTGCAACTTCATGAATGCCCCACTCTCCTTCCCTCCAAATCTCTAAAGTGGGACTGACGCATGGCTCTGAGGTTCTGGGATGGTCATAATTTCAAATACTCGACCCTAGAGACACATATGTTTTTCAGTTCGGGGGTTGAAAATATGGCCACCAAATCCATGGCATGATTATGATCATCAATTTCTACCCTAGCTTATAGTTATAATGCCTTAAACTCTATATAAATCAGATCTGATGTATATTTTATGTAATTTCTCCGTGCCTGGCATGCTGCCCTGTTGCCCTGTATATTGGAGTGCGCTCTCTCTCTTTCTCTCTCTCTCTCTCTCTCTCTCTCTCTCTCTCATTCCTCTTTGCACTACTCACAGCAATGCCTGGTACAATACATATTAGGTATCAATAAATATTAGCTGAATGTATGAGCTAATTAATTAAATAATATATTTTAGTGGAAAAAAAATAAACTGCCCCCACTGAACTTCCTAAAATAGATAAGTATTAATGACTGGCATATAGAATTTTGCTTAATTAATTAATTGATTGATTAACTGACCAATGCTCTCAGGACAAGGACTTAAGGCTGCAACTGGAATGAAGGATGCTGACCAGCTGACCTGGAGATGGGGAGATGGTCCTGGATCTTCTAGGCCAAAGCAGTGTTATCACGGGGTCCTTACAGGTGCAAGAGGAAGGCAGGCGAGTGTCATGAGAGGCAGCGTGAGGAGGACTCAACTCGCCATGGCTGGCTTTGGAGATGGAAGGAGGCCTCAAATCAAGACATGCAGGCAGCCCCTAGAAGCTGGACAGGGAAGAAACAGATTCTGCCCAGCAGCCTCCAGAAGATGGCAGCCCTGCCAACACTTTGACTTTGGCCCATTCAGATCCATTTCAAACCCCTGGCCTCCAGAACTTGTAAGATAATAAAGATAATAGGTGTGTATTGTTTCAGCCTCCTAGTTTGTGGTACTTTATTACGGCAGCAATAGGAAACTAATAAACTTCACAAAAACCAAGGCAACTAGTCTAAAGCGACTAGTTTATGCCGGGTACCATTGCCACCATCTCTAATCCTCACTGCTTTTCTACACGTTGTATATTATTACCCTAACTTTTTAGTTGTGAATTTGGAGAGGTTGCCATGATGCCCATGGTCACTTGGCCAATAGCAGTCAAGACAGAGTCCAACCCGGTCTCTTCCCTACCATGACCCGACGCTTCCAATACCACAGCATCCTGTGCAGCTGTTGTTAACTGTTGAGATCACAGAGCTCTTTGGGGGTCTGAAGAAGTGTGTGGACACTCTTCCCTCCAAATGCACGAGTGTGTCTGCTCAAATGTAGAGCTTCATAGACACCCTGTCCTGAGACTGATCAGTAACCTCCTGAGAGCATGAACTTCAGTTACAGCATGCCTATCTAGAAGTTAATTAGAAACGATATCCCATGTTTTCATATTTAATATACTTATAGTTCATCTCCCCAGCTACAGTAGATGTTCCTAAACTCAGGGTCTGCATCAGCTTCTTATCCGTGCCCTTCAGGGCACCTTCCAGAATGCTGGAAACTCACCAAGTGTTAATACAAACTTGCTCTAGAACATGCATTTTTGCCACTCATCATCATCCAAGCTCTGACCTTAAACTAGAAACTGCCATTTATCAATGAAGAGAGGTGTGTACCTCAGCTGAAGAGATGAGCTTCACACCTCCACCACATTGGCGCTCTGCAAACACGGCCTGCTTTGAAAAGGGCCCTGGGTTTGAATCCCAGTCTTACTGTGTAATGAATACAAAACCAGGACTGACTACCTACAAACCTCAGTTTGTTCACTTATAATATGGGTCTAAGAACAGCTACTGGAAGGGTGGTTATAATGATAAGGGTAGCACTGCCAGAATGCCGAGAACATAATAGATGCTCAGGGAAAAGTCATTGTTAGATTTATTCTTATAAACTCTATGCAAATCCAGCAAATAGATATCTGCCGCTGGCTGAAATAAGGCTGGGAAAATACATATAAACGTAGATTTGTTGACATTTTGAGCCCATCTATAAGATGCGGATTGGGGGCTAGAATGGAGTGAGCCTTCTAGGCCAAAAGAAGACTGTGAATAAGTCTTAGACACAGAAAAGCTCGCAACTAGCCCCAGGAGATCCAGAGAGCAATCTGACTGGAGTGGGGAGTTGCTTCAGAGATGTGAGAACCCGCGCTGTCTAAATAAATGGGCCTGAGATTAATTGCCAGCCGAGAAGTTTAAATATATTCCAAAAGGACCAACAGTTCTTAACGTGTTTCCTCTGAGACATCAATCCTGCCCGTGGCTCTGCCAAAATAAGTAGAAATAAACAAAAGCTCTGGAGCTCCAACACGTCCAAGGCTCCCTCCTCTCCACCACCCTCCTGAAAGTTTACCCCGCTCGCCGCAATAAAGGCTCTGAGAATTCTCTAGCAAGAAAACGTATTTCGGTTTACTTGACCCAGCACTTCCCGAATGTATTTAATCACAGAGTCTTGTTTTGAAAACATTACTCATGACTATCCCTCAGCACCAGCGTTTTATAAAACAAACGTTGGGAGACTGTGCGAGGGACCAGTGCAGGAAGCTGGTGCCGGGTCTCAGGGAAGCCAAGTTTGGGTTCTGACAGGCTCTGCAGAAGGGAAGGGTTGTTGGAGAAAAAGCAGAAATTAGTTGCTGGCGGTAGGAAGAAGGTGCGACTGCCGCGGAAATGGGAAGAAAACGATTTATTAGAAAAACAAGACAAAGAGCCGATCCACAGACTTGATGACTGATTAGCAACATGGGAGAGAAATGCCAAAAGTATGAGAAATCACACAGAGGCTCACAACCTGTGCAGCTGGGATAATGGGGGTGCCAGGACCCAGTCAATAGACAGGGATTGGAAACAGCCATTCAACCCTTCATCCAACTCCCCACACAGAACAGTTGGAGAATCAAGGTAGCAACGGTGAATACAGTCCAAATGCAGTACTCAAAGAAGAATGTGGTCTCCAAAATTATTAAGAGCTGGCATCTGCCGAAACAGCATCTTATCAAGAAGTCATATCTTAGGGACCTCGAAGTTTGGCTCATCTGAACCCTGAAGGAGAGAGTACCTACGGGAGGGATGCCGGGGAGGCAGAGCTGGGAGCTTATAGGATGAAAGGGCGAAAAATCAAAGCAGGAGATGTGAGCACCAAGAAGAGAAAGAAAGGACAGTGCGGAGACATGGGGTATTGCTGGGGCCCCTGGTAAGGAGAACGAGTGGTAACACCCATGAATCTGAACTTCACACCAGAGGGAACTGTGGAGTGTCGCTCAGGAGTCAGTTCTCCAAACTCCCAGGGAAGGTTAGAACTCGAGTGCTGTAACCCAAGATCCTGAAGAGGTTAAGTGACCTCGTGAGCATCGATAGCTTTAAAAGGTGAGCAAATACAACTGCTTTCAAATAGTCCCCAGTCATGGAGAGAGAAAAGACATTGGCAAACTTCATATATCTTTGAAGGCAGACCTCCAAAACGAATAAAAGTGCAGTCCATGGAGGACATAGAACAGTGCTTGAAGGTGGGCTCCGGAGTCTCCTGGGCCAGGGGATTGCCCTGTTTAATTTCTCAGACCTCAGACCCTCCTTTGTACGATGGGGATAACAACAGCTTGTACTTCATGGATCACCATGGGGAGTAACTGACAGATGCACAAAGAGTGTTTATCACATGGCCTGACACAGACCTCCCAGTCATAAATCAACGCTGGCACTAGGAGCGATGGCGTGCCAGCAGAAGTAGCAATTGTTGTGCTAAGCTTTGCTCATAGATGTGACCTCCAGAGAAGAATAAAACTGCCTCAGCCCAGCATACAGTCAAGGGCAATTATTATACACTAGAGGCCCGTTGCATGAAGAGATTCGTGCAATAGGCCTTCCCTTCCCCTGGCTGCCGGCACCAGTTTTCCTCCGGCACCCGGGACCCAGGCCGCCGCTCCAGCCGGAGCCTTCAGTCTTCGCTCCGCTGCTTCGTGCCTATGTATGCAAATTAACTACTGTCTTTGTTGGGTTAATTTGCATACTCTCCTGATTGGCTGGTGAGCGTAGCGGAGGGACAGTCAATTTACATGTTTGTCTATTGTTAGGTAAGATAATATGGGTATGTATTTCCCACACAGTGCGCCTCTCAGTGTCAGAGTTTGGGATTTGTGTCCTTACTATGTGTTCTCTCTTCACTGTACTAGTATTTTAGGTGGAACTTGGTTCAGGGGTTTTAGTCACCAGCTCCTTCAGTCAAAACTGGGTTCCTGCCCTAACCAGTTTGGCTCAGTGGATAGAGCGTCGGCCTGCGGACTGAAAGGTCCCAGGTTTGATTCCGGTCAAGGGCATGTACCTTGGTTGCAGGCACATCCCCAGTAGGAGGTGTGCAGGAAGCAGCTGATCGATGTTTCTAATTCTATCCCTCTCTCTTCTTCTCTGTAAAAAATCAATAAAATATATTAAAAAACAAAACAAAACTGGGTTCCTGAATCTTTCTTAAGATTCAAGATGGCGGCCTTGCCCAAAATGCACCAGGTATCTAATAATGAATTTATAGATCTCTTTATGTACAAAAATTAGGCAAGAAAATCACTTGTAACTGAAAGATTTGATAATGGCCCATCTACTGTATACAAAAAAATAACTTTCCCAAGCAGAGGTCTGAGGAAACCACATGATATGATGGAATAAATACTAACCTAAGCAGGTAAAATAAAAACAGCAGATTCTCATCCCAGTATGCCCAGTTAATTCTACAGTGAACGTGAGCCTCCGTGTCCTCACCTAGGAAGTGGGAGGGTTGACTCGTTAAAGTCTGTTCATTCATACAATCCCATGGTGCTAAATGCTGATGAACTTGAGTGACATAACAACTTTGCTTTTTCTCATTCCTGATGGAAATTACACACAATTAATTTCAGTTTAAAACTGTGTATATTTTAATGTTGTAAATAAAAAGACTGAGGGAGATCATCACTGGAAATGTCTCACCCTGAGTTACCAGGAGAGAAAAAAAACCTGGAAAAATTAGTGGACATGGACAACCAAGCCAGTTCGACATGTGGGTGAGTGCCCAGGAGACCAAACATCACTGCTCTGCACTTGAACTTGGGAAGGTGGAGGTGTCACTGGGCAGATGACAGCCTGGGCACTGTAGTTGGGAAACTTCTCCTAATGTCCTCTCCTGTCTCCCATCCTACCAGTCCTGAAGCCCCCCAGACCTTGTCTTTCCTTTCTGTCATCACACTGAACACAATGACCTAGAAGTCAGTGGGAGGAAGTCCAGCCCAGGCCCTGGGGCCAGACTTCCTTTTGGGAATCCAGGCTCCACACTCACCTTGGGCATCCCTCTGAACCACTAAGCTTCCTCGACCATAACATGGCTGAGGGAATTAAGGAGGATCAAATAAGATAGTCCATGTCAGGGTCCCGACACGTAGCAGATGCCGAGTAAATATTACCTCCTGCTGCTGCTGCTACTGCTGTTATTGCCATTGCTGTTATTTGATGAAAATGATGATGACTGTTAACTAAACAGTCAGAACTGATGGAGTACTATCATACTGTGGGGACCAACAGTAGGCGGTGGATAGAAGATGACCATTGCCCCGCCAGTGTGGCTCAGTTGGTTGAGGGTCAGCCTATGGACCAGGAGGTTGCCAGTTCTATTTCTGGTCAGGAACATGCCCAGGTTTCAAGTTTGATCCCCAGTAGGGGACATATAGGAGGCAGCCGATCAGATCGATGTTTCTCTCTCACCAATGTTCTCTCCCTCTCTCTCCCCCTCTCCCTCTCTCTCTCTAAATCAATAAAAGCATTTATTATAAAAAAAGGATGACCCTTAATTACTTCAGGCTCCTCCTTCAACTTTGCACCAATTCACAGCCCCAGAAAATTTAAAGTAACAATATCCCTTAGGACAGAACAACATATAAAACAAACAGATTTCCTCCTCTTCCCTCCAATGGCCCTGCCCGTGTGGGGTTTCCTAGCCGCCAAGCGTGGGACAGTTGGGTTTCATTTGCCGCCCTGTCTGCTGGTTGGGCCTCAGGAGCAGTGACAACCCCAGCTCCAGGTGCTCATGCAGAAAGTTCAGTGGCCACTGAGCTTAACACCTCCTTGGCAGGGCTGGGGTCCACACCACACATGCTTATTCTACAAGCATCTTGAGCTCCGGTTTCAAATTTCCTTGCTTCCCCAAGTTAAGGACAGACTCTTGGTGTTAAGGGACCTGGAGCTGCTTACAGTCTCGGAGGCCAGAAACCTTGCTCACACACAGAATGACTAATTTGCAGAACCTCTGTCAGGGGAGATTTCTCATAAAATGGGCCCCAAGGTCGCTGTTTCATTAAATTGTTGTTGCAATCCCCCTCCTGCAGCTACTCTTTAATTGGTGATAGCGGCAGCCGTGCCAGAAGCTTCAGTAAGATGTGCCAAAACCAGCCAGGGCGCTTCCAGGTGGGTGCGTGGAGCAGGCGGGAGCCCTCCGCACAGCAGGCTCACTGGGCTGCACACAGCTGGAAACTAACCCTTGGGGGGTTTAAGGAGGTCACCTGGCAACTGTGAGCCTCCTTGCACCCCGAGTTGCTGGAATCTGATATTTCCTGTTACTTGTGGGACGTGTTGTTGAGGTTAGTTCAATTAAACGCACATCTGTGCTCAGTGTAGCCCTGCCCGCCCCTGTGTTATGTAACCATGAACTTTCCTTTTGGGTTGGGAGACTAATGGTTGGGACTATTATAGCTACAGGCACAGCTTCATGCACCTAGGAGACCGGGGCTGGGCATTCATGGTGGGTGTCATTGGCTGCCTCTGGTCTTGTAGATGGTTGAGATTAAATTCTTTCTCATTCTCTCTCTCCCTCCCCCCGTCGTATCTCTCTCTCTCTCTCTCTCTTTCTCTCTCTCTCTCTCCACACACACACACACACACACACACACACACACACACCTCTTATCAGTGAAAAGTTTGCTTCTAAGTATAATTTCTATGTCTGAAAACAGATATCCTGCCAGCAAAGAATTTATCTGCTTCAGGTCTCTGTTGGGTGGTTGGGTCAAGATTCCACTCACTGTTTGCCGACACACAGTAAGATAATCTCACATAAACCAAGGGCTATAAGCACAAGGGACAGCGGCCTTCGTGGCACCTCACCCTCAGTCCCATGACTCTGGTCCAGGCACAGCGGGACTCACTTTGGGCTACAGCTCATACGTTGGCAAGAAACAGCACGTGTACAAAAGTGTCCTCAAGTTTGCTCAGCTCACTTTCAGTATTTTATTTTCAATAACTCATCTAAACCCAACGTAAATCTTTTGCGTTGGGAAAGGAGAAAGGGAGAATTCCTGTGTTAGTAGAACCCAACGATGCTTTTCATATTTCCTTCGGGTCTGATTTTAAGAGGACTCTTTTTTTGCTGTTTTTAAATAGCATCATCATCGCCCTCTCAGACCAACCCTACAAAGCCTACCCTAATCCGGGGGAGGGCAACCAGTTAGTGCCTCAGTGGCAGCTTCCTACCTACCGAATTCTAAGTTAACCACAACCTCTGACTATTGCAGAGAGAAGCCTGTGAAATGTTCTACCTCGACTTCCTGTCCTCTTTCCTGTTCCTTTCAGAGGCCTGAACAGCGCCCAGCACTAGCAAGACAGGCCGGCATAGCCAGAGGGCGGGAATAGGAATTCTGTGGGGTTTTAAACAGTGCAATGTCACCCCTGCTGACAGCAGGTGCCTGGCACGCCTCTACCTAGTGCAGATAATCCAGTACTGAGGCTATGCCATAACCCATCTCACTTAAGCATGTGCATATATGGATCATTTATCCCCGCCTGTCTAAGAAAGGATTGCATGTAGTTGACAGGCGTGCGGACTAGATGATTCCCAACACTGAGGGCAGATGTAGACGCTGAAGCCAGGAGGAAGCTCATTGGTCAAAACTGCATGCCACTGGGGGCAGGCTGCAAATTAATGTCTAGCTTTCTCGCAACTAGATGGTGACGTTGTTCCCACGGTGTAATTATGCCTTTATAGTTTTTCCTAGGGCGAGGCAATGAAACTCCAGAACATGTCAATTGCATCCGGAGGCTTCTGGTCTGTCCCGGCTCACGCTGGCAGCAGGACACCCTCGCCTCACTCGCCGATCTCACGTAATCACGGTGAGTTGAGAGGGAGTTACTGTTGCTAGTAAGGCAGGTGTTTCTTTCCACACTCACCTCTGCTGTTACCCATTTGGAATATCAATGGCTCTCAGCCAGGGGCGATGTTGCTCCCTAGGGGACCTTTGGCAACATCTGGGGACGCTGTTGATTGTCGCAGCGTTGGGGACAGGACTGTTCCCACATCTTGTTGGTAGAGACCAGAGGTGCTGCTGAACATCCTACAACGCACAGGCCATGCCCACAACTGAGAAGTATCTGGCCGATCTATCAGGAAGAGCGAGGTTGCAAATCCTGCAGTAGCTAATGGGGTACGTATACGTGTGATTTTGTTGGAATAAAACCATTTTCTGGTTTCAGAAAATACTAGCCTTAGTTTTTACTTCAGCCTCTAGGTGTCTGCTCTAGAAACCCACATATCAGAGGAGCTTTCCCAACGGATGGAGGAGGAAAAAAGCCTGAAGGTTTCTTCTGGACCCTGGTTATAATGACAAGCGAATTTCAAAACAGGAGGCCTCTGGCCACAGCTGGAGGACACCAGAACACGTCCACCTGGATGCGCTCGTGCTTACAAAAGGTGGGAGTCGCCCGCCTCTTAATGCCATCTGAGCAAGTAAACTTCGCCCAATAGGATGTGTTTTGCAACCCTGGTGGGAGAACTGCTGGACAGCAAGAGAGTAAACAGATGGAAGAAGCTCGGAAGGAAGCTGAGAAATAGCCATCTGATGATGTCATTGAGAGCTGGACCGAGAACCACCACATG